>NC_091466.1:26871690-27171690 GCF_027789765.1 Dendropsophus ebraccatus
ACCCGCAGCCCGTCACACCTCAGCCTCCTGTACCTCCGGGAATGCAGATACGGTTGGTGAGGAGCTGCGTCTAGGCTGCACTCAGTGTGAGGTTGGTGAGGACGACTGATGACGGATCCCCCTCCCGTCATCTGGCAGAGTGTTCTAATGCATATTCATGTATGCACACTCTCGGTCGGGCTGCGCTTCGACCGGCCTGAGTGTGCACACATGAGTATGCACGGAGGACATGAGGTCCCGACAGCTGGGGGCTTCCCGGAGCTGAGGAGAGGGGGGATTTGTAAAGGGAGCTAATTTAAGGTGGAACAGACAGCCTGAATCTGGCCAGCAGCAAAAGTTAATCTTCCTGCTGGCCGAGGTTCAGGTTGTTGTTCCACCTAAACTCCCTTTACAAATCCCCCCTCCCCTCTGCTTTGACAAGCCTTGCTTTGAGTGGGTACCGCAGGAGTGGAGAGCAGGGAGTGTGCAGACATTGCAAACATCCCTGCCCTCTGGTGTGCCCCCCACACCTGCCTCTAGTGTGCCCCCCCACATCCCTGCCCCTCTGGTGTGCCCACCCCCACATTCCTGCCCTCTGGTGTGCCCCCCCCCACATCCTGCCCTCTGGTGTGCCCCCCACTCCTGCCCTCTGGTGTGCCCCCAACATCCCTGCCCTCTGGTGTGCCCCCCACATTCCTGCCTCTCTTTTTGGTGTGCCCCCCCCACATTCCTGCCCTCTGGTGTGCCCCCCCCCACATTCCTGCCCTCTGGTTTGCCCCCCCCCCCCCAATCCCTTCCTCTGGTGGGCCCCCCCCCCCACATCCCTGCCATCTGGTGGGCCCCCCCCCCACATTCCTGCCCTCTAGTGTGCCCCCCCCCCCCACATTCCTGCCCTCTAGTGTGCCCCCCCCCCACATTCCTGCCCTCTGGTGTGCCCCCCCCACATTCCTGCCCCTCTGGTGTGCCCCCCCCCCCCCTCCCTGCCCTCTAGTGTGCCCCTAACATTCCTGCCCTTACACCCCTGCCCTCTGACAGGAAACTGACCTGCCAGGCAGAGTAACCCTCTCTTGTCTGTCCAGACCTGGCAGCCTTCACCAGCTCCCTGCAGTGTGGGGGTTGTAGTCTGTACCCAGTGGCGGATTAAATGTACCCTGGGCCTGTCACCCAACCTGGATCCCCCCCCCCCCCCCCGTTAATCCGCCCACTACTGCCCCCCCCCCCATGCTGTCCCCAATAAACACAATGTTTGGTCCCTTGCTGCACAGAGGATGCAGGAGAGGAGGGTGCTGATCTTATAGGGGAGGTCACAGCAGCACAGAGGATGTCAGGAGAGGAGGGTGCTGATCTTATAGGGGAGGTCACAGCAGCACAGAGGATGTCAGGAGAGGAGGGTGCTGATCTTATAGGGAGGTCACAGCAGCACAGAGAATGTCAGGAGAGGAGGGGGCTGATACTATAGGAGAGGACACAGCAGCACAGAGGATGTCAGGAGAGGAGGGGCTGATCTTATAGGGGAGGTCACATCAGCACAGAGAATGTCAGGAGAGGAGGGGGCTGATCTTATAGGGGAGGTCACAGCAGCACAGAGGATGTCAGGAGAGGAGGGGGCGATCTTATAGGGGAGGTCACAGCAGCACAGAGAATGTCAGGAGAGGAGGGGCTGATCTTATAGGGGACGGTCACAGCGTCCAGCAGCACAGAGGATGTCAGGAGAGGAGGGTGCTGATCTATAGGGGAGGTCCCAGCAGCACAGAGGATGTCAGGAAGGAAGGAGGTGTGCTGATCTTATGAGAGGTCACAGCAGCACAGAGGATGTCAGGAAAGGAGTGTGCTGATCTATAGAGGAGGTCACAGCAGCACAGAGGATGTCAGGAGAGGAGTGTGCTGATCTATGGGGAGGCACAGCAGCACAGAGGATGTCAGGAGAGGAGTGTGCTGATCTATAGGGGACGTCACAACAGCCAGAGGATGTCAGGAGAGGAGTGTGCTGATCTATGGGGAGGTCACAGCAGCACAGAGGATGTCAGGAGAGGAGAGGAGGGGGAATCTTATAAGGGGGGGGTTGTATTTTTTTTCGAGGTATCGAACTGGTATTGAGTATCGAACTAAAAAATCAAGTATTGGTATCGAACTCAAAATTTTGGTATCGTGACATCACTAGTCTGCACCTGTCACCCAACAGTCTGCTCCAGTCACCCTCAGTCTGCCCCTAGTCACCCCCCAGTCTGCTCCAGACACCCCTCCAGCCTGCCACAGGATAAGTTAACCCCCTGTGGAGTCTGTGAGGAATGAAAGGTGGAATCTGATTGGTTGCTAGGGGCAACTGAGCCAGTTTCACTTTACACCATGTTTAATAAATCTGCCCCATATGCGTAAGCTATGGCTTTTTTTGTGGAGCTGAAGACTTCTATTGAAATCAGTTACCCCCAGTCACCACCCAGTTTTCCCCATTCTCCCCCCAGTCTGCCCCAGCTATCCCCAGTCTGCCCCAGCTACCCCCAGTCTTCCTCAGCTATCCCCAGTCTGCTCCAGCTATCCCAAGTATACCCCCAGTCACCCCCCAGTCTGCTTGTTACCCCAGTCACATCCAGTCTCCCCCCAGTCTTCCCCAGCTACCCCCAGACTGCCCCAGCTATCCCCAGTCTGCTCCAATCACCCCCAATCTGCTCCAGTCTCCACCAGTCTACTCAGCCACCCCCCCACTCTGCCCCAGCTACCCCCAGTCACCCCACAGTCTGCCCCAGCTACCCACAGTCTGCCTCAGCTACCGCCTGTCACTCACAGTCTGCCCCAGTCACCCACAGTCTGCCCCAGCTACCACAGTCACCCACAGTCTGCCCCAGCTACCACAGTCACCCCACAGTCTTCCCCAGCTACCCCCAGTCTGATACTACTTCAGAGGGACCCCGTATCACACTGATAATACAGAGAGGGACCCCCGCATCACACTGATAATACACAGAGAGGGACTCTGCATCACACTGGTAATACACAGAAAGGGGCCCCATATCACACTGATAATACAGAGAGGGACCCCCGCATTACAGTGATAATACATGGAGAGGGACCCCGCCAACACTGATAATACATAGAGAGGGACCCCGCATCACACTGATAATACATAGAGAGGGATCCCGCATATCACTGATAATACACAGAGAGGGACCGCGCATCACACTGATAATACACAAGAGAGGGACCCCGCATCACACTAATACTACACAGAGAGGGACCCCGCATCACACTGAAACTACACAGAGAGGGACCCCGCATCACACTGATAATACACAGAGAGGGACCCCGTATCACACTGAAAATATAAGGAGAGGGGACCCCGCATCACACTGATAATACACAGAGAGGACCCTGCATCACACTGATTACTACATAGAGAGGGACCCCGCATCACACTGATAATACACAGAGAGGGACCCCGCATCACACTGATACTACACAGAGAGGGACCCCCGCATCACTATTGATAATACATTAGAGAGTGAACCCACATCACACTGATACTACACCAGAGAGGGGCCCGTATCACACTGATAATACACAGAGAGGGGCCCTGCATCACACTGATAATACACAGAGAGGGACCCCGTATCACACTGATAATACACAGAGAGGGACGCCGTATTACCCTGATAATTCACAGAGAGGGACCCCGCATCACACTGATAATACACAGAGAGGACGCCGTATTACCCTGATAATTCACAGAGAGGGACTCCGTATCACACTGATAATTCTCAGAGAGGGACCCCGCATCACACTGTAATTCTCAGAGAGGGGACCCCGTATCCACCTGATAATTCTCAGAGAGGGGACCCCGCATCACACTGATAATACATAGAGAGGACCCCGTAATCACACTGATAATTCTCAGAGAGGGACCCCGCATCACACTGATAATACACAGAGAGGGACCCCGTATCAAACTGATACTACACCGAGAGGGACCCCGCATCACACTTATACTACACAGAGAGGGACCCCGCATCACACTGATAATACACAGAGAGGGACCCCGCATCACACTGATAATACATAGAGAGGGACCCCGCATCACACTGATACTACACAGAGAGGGGCCCCGCATCACACTGATACTACACAGAGAGGGACCCCGTATCACACTGATAATACATAGAGAGGGACCCCGCATATCACTGATAATACACAGAGAGGGACCCCGCATCACACTGATAATACACAGAGAGGGGCCCCGCATCACACTAATACTACACAGAGAGGGACCCCCGCATCACACTGAATAATACACAGAGAGGGACCCCGCATCACACTAATACTACACAGAGAGGGACCCCGCATCACACTGATAATACACAGAGAGGGACCCCGCATCACACTGATAATACATAGAGAGGGGCCCCCGCATCACACTGATACTACACAGAGAGGGGCCCCGCATCACACTGATACTACACAGAGAGGTACCCCGCATCACACTGATGCTACACAGAGAGGGACCCCGCATCACACTGATAGTACACAGAGAGGGACCCCGCATCACACTGATACTACATAGAGAGGGACCCCGCATCACACTGATAATACACAGAGAGGGACCCCCGCATCACACTGATAATACATAGAGAGGGGACCCCGCATCACACTGATACTACACAGAGAGGGGCCCCGCATCACACTGATACTACACAGAGAGGGACCCCGCATCACACTGGGGACCCCGCATCACACTGATGCTACACAGAGAGGGACCCCGCATCACACTGATACTACACAGAGAGGGAGAAACCCCGCATCACACTGATAATACACAGAGAGGGACCCCGCATCACACTGTAATACATAGAGAGGGACCCCGCATCACACTGATACTACACAGAGAGGGGCCCCGCATCACACTGATACTACACAGAGAGGGACCCCGCATCACACTGATGATACACAGAGAGGGACCCCGCATCAAACTGATAATACACTTAGAGGGACCCCGCATTACACTGATCATACACAGAGAGTGACCCCTCATCACACTGATAATAACAGAGAGTAGACCCCCTGCCTCACACAGTGATACTACACAGAGAGGGAGCCCCGCATCACACTGATAATACACAGAGAGGGACCCCGTCATCACACTGATACTACACAGAGAGGTACCCCGCATCACACTGATAATACACAGAGAGGGACCCCGCATCACACTGATACTACACAGAGAGGGACCCCTCATCACACTGGTACTACACATAAAGGGGACCCATATCACACTGATAATACAGAGAGGGACCCGCATCACACTGATAATACACAGAGAGGGACCCCGCATCACACTGATACTACATAGAGAGGGACCCCGCATCACACTGATAATACACAGAGAGGGACCCCGGATCACACTGATAATACACAGAGAGGGACCCCGCATCACACTGATAATACACAGAGAGGGACCCCGCATCACACTAATACTTACACAGAGAGGGACCCCGCATCACACTAATACTACCAAGAGAGGGACCCCCGCATCACACTCGATAATACACAGAGAGGGACCCCGCATCACACTGATAATACATAGAGAGGGGCCCCCGCATCACACTGATACTACACAGAGAGGGAGGCCCCGCATCACACTGATACTACACAGAGAGGTACCCCGCATCACACTGATGCTACACCGAGAGGGACCCCGCATCACACTGATAGTACACAGAGAGGGACCCCGCATCCCACTGATACTACATAGAGAGGGACCCCGCATCAACTAATTACTACACAGAGAGGGGACCCCGCATCACACTGATAATACACAGAGAGGGACCCCGACATCACACTGATAATACATAGAGAGGGGCCCCGCATCACACTGATACTACACAGAGATGGGGCCCCGCATCACACTGATACTACACAGAGAGGTACCCCGCATCACACTGATGCTACACAGAGAGGGACCCCGCATCCACACTGATAGGTACACAGAGAGGGACCCCGCATCACACTGATACTACATAGAGAAGGGACCCCGCATCACACTGATAATACACAGAGAGGGACCCCGCATCACACTGATAATACATAGAGAGGGACCCCGCATCACACTGATACTACACAGAGAGGTGCCCCGCATCCACACTGATACTACACAGAGAGGGGACCCCGCATCACACTGATGCTACACAGAGAGGGACCCCGCATCCACACTGATACGTACACAGAGAGGGACCCCGCATCACACTGATACTACACAGAGAGGGACCCCGCATCACACTGATAATACACAGAGAGGGAACCCGCATCACACTGATAATACACAGAGAGGGACCCCGCATCACACTGATAATACACAGAGAGGGGCCCCCGCATCACACTGATACTACACAGAGAGGGACCCCGCATCACCACTGATGATACACAGAGAGGGACCCCGCATCAAACTGATAATACACTTAGAGGGACCCCGCATTACACTGATCATACAACAGAGAGTGACCCTCATCACACTGATACTACACAGAGAGGGACCCCGGCATCACAGTGATACTACACAGAGAGGAGCCCCGCATCACACTGATAATACACAGAGGAGGGACCCCGTATCACACTGATACTACACAGAGAGGTACCCCGCATCACACTGATAATACACAGAGAGGGACCCCCGCATCACACTGATACTACACAGAGAGGGACCCCTCATCACACTGGTAATTACACATAAAGGGGCCCCATATCACACTGATAATACAGAGAGGGACCCCGCATCACACTGATAATACACAGAGAGGGACCCCGCATCACACTGAAATACATAGAGAGGGACCCCGTATCACACTGATAATACACAGAGAGGGACCCCGCATCACACTGATAATACACAGAGAGGGACCCAGCATCACACTGATAATACACAGAGAGGGATCCCGCCATCACACTGGATAATACACAGAGAGGGATCCCGCCATCACACTGATAATAGAGAGGGACCCCGCATTACACTGATAATACATAGAGAGGGACCCCGCATCACACTGATACTACACAGATGAGGGACCCCTGCATCACACTGATAATACACAGAGAGGGACCCCGCATCACACTGATAATACACAGAAGGGACCCCGCATCATCACTGATAATACACATAGAGGGACCCTGCATCACACTGATAATACACATAGAGGGACCCGCATCACACTGATAATACACATAGAGGGACCCCGCATCACACTGGTAATACACATAGAGGGACCCCGCATCACACTGATAATACACAGAGAGGGACCCCGCATCACACTGATAATACACAGAGAGGGACCCCGCATCACACTGATAATACACAGAGAGGGCTGCCCCGTACCACACTGATACTACACAGAGAGGGACCCCGCATCACACTGATAATACACAGAGAGGGACCCCGCATTACATCACATAGAAAGCAATGCTGTGACCTTGTCTTAGCAACAACATTCAAGGACGAGTCTTCTGATATAAAGGGGGTGTCTAAGGGAACACAATGTGGTCCGTACTAGGACAGGTTGATGTGATTGCAGCCCTCTACACTGGGACAGGATCATCCCCCTCTGACTTATTTCTTAATATTAATACAGATGAGACATCTAGAGCAGTCTCCTACTTTTCATATAACTTCTCATATCTTCCTTTATTTGGCTTACAGCTCTAAATTTTCTGCAACAATAAAATTCTTATCATCTGCGGCCACCACTAGGGGGCACTAACTGAAGACACATCATGACTGATATTAATAGTGATCATACATTTGTATACACTGAGCTCACAAACCTACAATCTTACTGTTGGGTCGATTCACATAGATACAGTTATATGAGACAATAGTGAGTGCAGCTCTGCAGTATAATACAGGATGTAACTGTGATCAATTGTTGCATTTTTGGTAATATTTTTAAATTTTAATGTAATAAAATGCACAAATGTGAACAGAAAGCGATAGTTTTGGTGGCTGGAGGACAGTGATCCTGCAGAGTCCTGAGAGGTGAGACCTGATTTCAGCACCAGCTCTCCGGACAGCTCCAAGTGCTGAATCCCTATAGAGAAGCAGAGTAGCAGAGATTTATAACTACAGGCTCATCGGGGGTACTACAAGGCTCAGCATACCTTCTGCCAGGAAATATCAGGTCGCTCCCTGGTCCTAAAAGGCTTTTATCCCATAGTGAATCCTGGTGCCATCTATACCCAGGAAAGGGATGAGCACACACCCGGCTGTCACATAATGGAGAACCTGACCCATCAGACCAGTCACCTTCTTCTATTGCTCCATGTTCAGTTCTCCATTACAGACACTACTGGGGGGACAGGGACTACTGGGGTATGACTGGTCTGCAGGGCCCCATACATCTCATTGTGGATCTGACTCCTTTCACCATAGCCAGCAGGAATAATTTTTATAATACGGGATGTAACTCAGGATCAGTACAGGATCAGTAATGTAATTTATGTACACAGTGACCCCACCAGCAGAATAGGGAGTGCAGCTCTGGGGTATGATACAGGATGTAACTCCGATCAGTACAGGATCAGTAATGTAATTTATGTACACAGTGACCCCACCAGCAGAATAGGGGAGTGCAGCTCTGGGGTATAATACAGGATGCAACTCAAGATGAGTATAGGATCAGTTATGTAATGTATGTACACAATGTAGGACTGCCCCGATATGAGCCACCGTAACGTGGTGAGGTAGTTTACACCATTTTCAAGTGGTAACCAAGAGCCTCATTATTTTTGTGGATGTTTTTTTTGGCAGTTGGGGGGGGGGGGCTGCTTTTAACTATTTCCATGTTTGTAGTGGGTCTGTATCTTGGCATTGCGGTGAGCTGTTGCATTTTTCTGTGTTTTTGTGTGTTATATACACAGTGACCCATCAGCAGAATAGTGACTGCAGCTCTGGGGATATAACTCGGGATCAGTACAGGATAAGTAATGTAATGGTAAGTACACAGTTACCTCACCAGCAAAATAGTGAGTGCAACTCTGCAGTATAAAGCCATGTTCATACCCTGGAACAGACCGGCCGTTCCGTGACCCGGCCGGTCTCTGAAAAGATCTTTGGCGCTGCAGTGTTCTGATGGCGGGCGCATCCATGCGTGCCCGCATCAGAACTCCCCACAGCACATAATGAAGCTTGCGGCCGGGGCCGCTCACTTCATTGTGTGAACTGATATGGTTTTCCTACGGCTGCTACTCACTGAATAGTGGCCACAGAAAACTGACATGTCAGTTCTTTGCAGCGCCGCGGAGAGATCCCAGCCGGATCGTTATACTATGTGTATATGCTCCGGCCGAGATCCCATAGAAGAAAAGGCAACGTATGTTTCCGTACAAAGTACGGCCGTTTTTGCAGATTTCATCAACTGCCGTACTTTTACAGTAACATACGTTGTGTGAACATAGCCTAATACAGGATGTTACTCAGGATCAGTAATGTAACATATGTACTGTACACAGTGACCCCACCAGCAGAATAGTGAGTGCAGCTCTGGAATATAATACAGCTTTGTTCGTAGGCTGAGCCTAGTATTGCAGTTTATCCCCATTTGACACTACAGATGACATGTAAGTTCTCTCTTCTGCTTGGAGCATACAAGTCTCTGTTATGGGTGAATGTGGGTCAGCAGCTGTGGCCGCTCTCAGCCTTAAAGGGCCCTTTTACACAGAAAGATTATCTGACAGATTATCTGCCAAAGATTTGAAGCTAAAGCCAGGACTGGATTTGAAAAGAGGAGAAATCTCAGGCTTTCCTGTATGACCTGATCTCTGTTTATAGTCTGTTCCTAGTTTTTGGCTTCAAATCTTTGGCAGATAATCTGTCAGATAATCTTTCTGTGTAAAAGGGCCCTTAGCCCTATTACACGGGACGATTATCGTGCGAAAAATCGTTAAAATCGTTCGAATTTAAACAATAATCGTTCTGTGTAATTGCAGGCAACAATTGAAAAATCGTTCGTATGTCATTGATCATTGATTTAGATCTGAACCTAAAATTTTCGTTAATTGTTCGCTAATCGTTCGCTGTAATTCCACATTCGTTCGCTCAAGTTCCGCATTTTTTTCACTAATCGTTCAGTGTAATTGCACATTGTTCATTGTTTTTCTGGGATCAGATGGAATAAACGATCATAGTTACGATCGCAATAACGATCATATTAACAATTGTAACTAACAATTATCGTTCTGTGTATTAACCCCTTAACGACACAAGGCATATATTTAAGCCTTGTGGTCGTTAAGGGAGTTCACAGCGGGGCCGCGCGGCGACCCCGCTCTTAACCGCCGCGGTCCCGGGTGCCACCTGTAGACCAGGACCACGGCTATTAGCGGGCACGCTCCGATCGCCATGCCAGCTGCAAAGTTGACAGCTGCATCTGATTAGTAGTTGCAGCCGATCCCCTGTTGTCTAGTGGGGTGGATCCACACGTCTGTACCTGCCGGGTGTTAGCGACGTAATGGCGCTGATCCCGGCTCGGCACTCGATTGCTTCCAGCTGCAGCAGCCGAAAGCAATCCAGTGCCTATCTCAATGATCTATGCTGTATAACTATACAGTGTAGATCTCAATGAGAGATCAGTGTACTTATACTAGAAGTAACCCTAACCCCAGGGGGGCTTCTAGTATAAGTGTAAAAAAAAAAAAAAATGTTGTTGTTAATAAAAAGCCCTCTCCCCTAATAAAAGTTTGAATCACCCCCTTTTCCCATGTTATAAATAAAAATAAATAAATAAACTTGTTTGTTATCGCAGCGTGCGTAATCTCCCGAACTATTCATTTATCATATTCCTGATCTCACACGGTAAACGGCGTAAGCGCAAAAAAATCCCAAAGTGCAAAAAGTTTTGGTTGCTACGAAATCAGAAAAATTGTAATAAAAAGCGATCAAAAAGTCGCATATGCGCAATCAAGGTATCGATAGAAAGAACACATCTTGGCGCAAAAAATGACACCTCACACAGCCCCATAGACCAAAGGATAAAAGCGCTATAAGCCTGGGAATAGAGCGGTTTTAAGGAACATATATTTGTTAACAATGGTTTGAAATTTTTACAAGCCATCGCATAATATAAAAGTTATACATGTTATATATCGTTGTAATCGTAAAAACTTGAGAAATATATATATAACAAGTCAGTTTTACCCCAGGGTGAACGGCGTAAAAACAAATCCCCCCCGAATAAACAAAATGCGTTGTTTTTTTTTCAATTTCACCACACATTTACTTTTTTTCTGCTTTTGCAGTGTACTTTTTGAAAAAAGTCAGCCTATCATTGCAAAGTTCAATTAGTGGCGCAAAAAATAAGGGTTCATGTGGGTTTCTAGGTGAAAAATTGCAAGTGCTATGGCCTTTTCAGCACAAGGAGGAAAAAACGAAAACGCAAAAATTAAAATTGGCTCTGTCCGTAAGGGGTTAATAGCTCTATCCTACCTGAGTAACATCCAACATGGCCGTCATGTCAGCAATAACATTCAGCCAACTCTCTTCATACTCCTGAAATGTATATGCTGTATAGGTTTTAGGCTGCTACATCTGCCGCATGTGCTGTTACTATTAATATCTTCAGCCGTGTATATAGTCAGTACTATGTGAGGTATATAGAGCATCTATAGACTGCTGTGATTTTGTATTTCAGATTTCATCGTTGCATATGCTATGTATGAACTGATGAAGTTCAGGGCCCACGAGAAGGGACTTTGCTGACCCCACTGCCAAAAGATCCTCCTAGCGTTAAAGTGGATGACGTACGTGGGAAAACTACTGACTACATTGTTACCGGTTAGTGTATATAGAGGTAGCCAGGAACCTATTCTGTGATGTTAGGGCCCATCAGCTGGTTGTTTATGAAGCCCCCCTACCCAGGAAAAGAGCAGCACAGCTGGGGCCATGTATATGTAATAATATAGGGGAATATGAACTGTCTTATAATATGTCATCTAGGACAGGCTGCGTTATGAGTGTTCTGCTCTTGGGCGCTTTTTTTTTTTGTGTGTTTTTCCCTTTTGTTTTTCATATATTGATATCCAGATGATTATGTTGGATTTGGTGGACTACATTGATGACCAGCGTTTTTTTTTTTTTTTTTTTTTTTGTTTTTAATAAAATGGTGAAAGAAGGAACTGAGGGTGTTTTTTAATCAAAGACTTTTCTCTATTGCATTGTGTTTTATTTTATGCTTAGTAGTGGAAGCTTTCTGATAGATGGCATCCATTGCTAAGTCGGGGCCTAGGTTTAGCCGGTAAAATGGCTAACACTAAACCCTCCCCCCCCATTATTACCCAAATACCCAATGCATTGGGGTACTGGGAAGAGCCGGGTGCCAGTAGTCCCAGAGCGTCAAATTTGGGGCTCCTGGACTGGGTGGTAGCAGGCCAATTTTGACACTGTGGGATTAGTGGTACCCGGCTGTCCCCAGTGGGTATAGGGGTAATATTGTTTGGGGGTAGTGTTAGCCATTTTATACCGAATGACACTAGGCACTGACTTAGACCTGGATGCCGTCTATCAGACAGCTTCCACTACTAAGCCTGAAATAAAATAAAAAAAAAATAGAACAATACAATAGAGAAACATCCATTATTCAAAAAAGAACACCCCCACCCCCATTGTTGACCGTTTTCTTTTTCAAAAAAACAATACTGGTCATAGCCAAAGTCCAGCTAATCCAAGGCAGTCCTCTGGATACTGATAACTGAAAAATAAAACACACACAAAAAAGGCCAGGAGCAGAACACCCATCATTGTGACAGGTGTTCCGCACATTACAGTATGCTGCATTTTGGCAGATGCTGCTTACAGTATTCCACACAAGGGGTTAAGTTAGGATGCATAGCATTCACACTTAACCCTTTGTATGCCAGACTGAACAATGTGGCCCCCAGGAGATTAAATGAGGATGCATGCCACATAACCCACCACTGCCCGGCTAATACATTACCTGCCCACATAACCCCCAGCTGCCCGGCTAATACATTACCTGCCCACGTAACCCACCGCTGCCCGGCTAATACATTACCTGCCCACGTAACCCCCAGCTGCCCGGCTAATACATTACCTGCCCACGTACCCCCCGCTGCCCGGCTAATACATTACCTGCCCACGTAATCCCCAGCTGCCCGGCTAATACATTACCTGCCCACGTAACCCACCGCTGCCCGGCTAATACATTACCTGCCCACGTAACCCCCAGCTGCCCGGCTAATACATTACCTGCCTACGTACCCCCCGCTGCCCGGCTAATACATTACCTGCCCACATAACCCCCAGCTGCCCGGCTAATACATTACCTGCCCACGTAACCACCGCTGCCCGGCTAATACATTACCTGCCCACGTAACCCCCAGCTGCCCGGCTAATACATTACCTACCCACGTACCCCCCGCTGCCCGGCTAATACATTACCTGCTCACCACTGTCCGATCAGCTGACACAATGTCGGCTGATCGTTGTCTTTCAACAGGCTAAATT
Organism: Dendropsophus ebraccatus; assembly: GCF_027789765.1. Classification (NCBI taxonomy): domain Eukaryota; kingdom Metazoa; phylum Chordata; class Amphibia; order Anura; family Hylidae; genus Dendropsophus; species Dendropsophus ebraccatus. The sequence continues at coordinate 26,885,162 of NC_091466.1, forward strand.
GAAATGATAGCAATGGTCTGCTGGCCGTTGGTCCGTGTAATAGGGGTGGTGGCAGCAGACCGCTGCTATCTTCTATGGGCTGTCCGGACACTCTGATCATCTAGACATCCGCTCCCTGCACCATCCTTCCCTTTCCTGCTCGCTGTTTGTGTGTAATAGCACAGACAGTGAGCAAGGAACACTCGCTTGCACCTTAAGGGCTAGTTCACACTACGGAATCCGCACGGATGAGCTCCTGCGGATTTTGTGCGTAGGCAGATTCCGATGTCTGCCCCAAAAAGAATTGCAGATGGCGGAATGTAGCATAGAATAAAATCTATGGGACGCCCAGATGTTCAAGTGGGGGCGCACATGGAATCCACCAGAGCTTATCCGCCAGGATTCCATTGTCTGAACGCGCAATAATGTTGGCTGTGTATTAGGGCCATTACTCTCACTCCAAGTGGGCTATTGTACTTGGATCTACTCACTATGAGGTCCATTATCCCAGTTGCAAATAGATGACTTAGTGTGACAGCTAAATCTAAGTGAGTAATGTACCAGGTACATAGACCCACTATGCCGTCCATTATCCCACATTCTCACACTGAATAAGCTATTTGCAAGTGATTAAATGTACCAGGTACAGAGATCCATGTTATAAAAGAGCAGATATACTAGGTACATAGATCCACATTATAAAAGAGCAGATATACTAGGTACATAGATCCACATTATAAAGAGCAGATATACTAGGTACATAGATCCGCATTATAAAAGAGCAGATATACTAGGTACATAGATCCACATTATAAAAGAGCAGAAGTACCGGGTACATAGATCCACTTGGATTTAGCATCCTCACACTGAGTAAGCTATTTCCAAGTGAGGGAATGGACAGGGTACATAGATTTACTTGGATTTAGAGGCAAACCTAAAAGTATGTTAAGGACTTGTGATGATGTCATGATCATTGGTCACATGACCATGGTCTCCCAGGTCCTTTACCTAGGGGGGGCGGTGTAACTGAATATGGAGCACAGGGAGCTGCTGGAGAAGAGAAGAGACTCCCTCTTTTAGGGTAATGGGTGACCCGGGAGACAACCCTGTCCTGTCCTGGGGCTGAGAATAGGGAAAGTGGTGGTGGGGGGGAGGAGAGATACCACTAGAAGGGGAGGTGAGAGGAGTCACTGCTGATATTACTGGGAGGAGGAGAGTAGGGCTTAAAACTGCCAGAGTACCTATGGTTGCCTGGATACCAGTGATGCCGTAGAGCTGTGGTTGCCTGGATACCAGTGATGATTAGTACCTGTGGTTGCCTGGATACCAGTAATGCCTTAGACCTGTGGTTGCCTGGATACCAGCGATGCTTTAGAGCTGTGGTTGCCTGGATACCAGTGATGATTAGTACCTGTGGTTGCCTGGATACCAGTAATTCCTTAGACCTGGGGTTGCCTGGATACCAGAGGTGATTAGTACCTGTTGTTGCCTGGATACCAGTGATGTCTCGTATGCGTTGGTTTCCTTGATACCATTGATGCCTAGCATCTCAGCTTTCTTCAGCACAGCACACGTGATGCCAGTCGTGCGCTGAGCGCTGTGAAAGGGAGCAGCCATTGGCTCCTTGCTGCCACTGTCAGTGCTGAATTTCTTCATCAGGAGCGCTCACAATTAGGGCCAGCTCACACGGAGGCAAAGTTGCTGAATCCCGCCTGCCTCAGCGTGTCAATGGGATGGCTCGTGTGCCTCCACTTCCACTGCTCTCCGCTCAAAGAATTGACATGTCCACTAGCCATCCCATAGACACACTGTGTGACACTAAGGCAGGCGGACATTCCGCCACTTTTGCTCCGTGTGAACTGGCACTTAATAATGCCACTTGCAGCACCCGGTGTGGGGGGAGCGGGACAAACATAAATCAATATATATATATAGTGTTTGTTCTCCATCTTTGCTTTCTCTTACAGATGAGCCGGCTCTGTAGCTGGCAGCAATGCAGTATATCAGTGTCACTATGTGCAGCATTTACACTCATCAGTCCTGATCACATAACAATCATTTTACAGCATCACAGTTTATGATTAATGATGGTTTTATTGTTAATATTCTCCTTTGTTATAACTGATCATTTATCACTGCGATTGCTCAGAAACAAGTGAATATTGGTGATATTTAGCAACATTTCATGGGTGATTAATATGGTGTATTCAAGCATAAGCTTAGGGTGCATCCACCGCTAACTGCTCCTCCCTCATCACTGACTGCTCCTTCCTCCCTCACAGGCCCCTCTTCCATCACTGACTGCTCCTCCCTCATCACTGACTGCTCCTCCCTCACAGGCCCCTCCTCCATCACTGACTGCTCTTCCCTCATCACAGGCTCCTCCTCCATCACTGACTGCTCCTCCCTCATCACTGACTGCTCCTCCCTCACAGGCCCCTCCTCCATCATGACTGCTCCTCCCTCATCACTGACTGCTCCTCCCTCACTGGCCACTCCTCCATCACTGACTGCTCCTCCCTCATCACTGACTGCTCTTGCCTCACTCACAGGCCCAACCTCCATCATTGACTGCTCCTCTGTCACATACAGGCCCCTCTTCCATCACTGACTGCTCCTCTCTCACTTACAGGCCCCTCCTCCATGACTGACTGCTCCTCCCTCATTACTTACTGCTCCTTCCTCACAGGCCTCTCTTCCATCACTGACTGCTCCTCTCTCACTTACAGGCCCCTCTTTCATCACTGACTGCTCCTCTCTCACTTACAGGCCCCTCTTTCATCACTGATTGCTCCTCCCTTACAAACAGGCCCCTCCTCCATTACTGAATACTCCTCCCTCATCACTAACAGTCCTCTCCTCTATCACTGACTGCACGTCCCTCACTCACAGGCCTCTCTTCCATCACTGATTGCCTCTTCCTAATCAATGACAGGTCCCTCCTCCCTCACTCACAGGCCCTTCCCCATCACTGTCAGACTCCTCCTCCATCACCAACTGCTCCTGCCTCATGAATGGACAAATGGACCCTGACTTGGATTACACCAGATAGCACAATACTCCCTTCGAAATGATCGCGCAGATGACCAGATTGGCAAGGTCCTGGGATTGCAGTGATAGGGCTAATAGAGAGCACTCTAAACAACAGGTAGATACAAATGGAATTTTTTTTACTGAACAAGGGACGTGTTTTGGCTCTCGCATCTAATAGAGTTTACAAAGCCTCAAATCCAAAGTAATTTAAAGGGCAAGCCCCATCTATTAGATGCGAAAGCCGAAACACTTGTTCAGTAAAAGACTCTCCGTTTGTATCGACCTGCTGTTCAGAGTGCCCTCTGTTAGCACTATCACTGCAATCCCAGGACCTTGCCAGTCCGGTCATCTGCAGGGCCATTTCTAAGGAAGTATTGTGCTATCTGGCGTAATCCAAGCCAGGGTCTATTCATCCTTGTTACACCTAGTCGCTGACTAGAGTGCATCCCGGCCAGCTGTACTGATTCCCCTGGATATAATAGCTCTGCATAGAGCTGTGCTTAGTGCACAACCGACTAAGGTGAGTGTGCAGTTACAGGCACCTTGTCTGCACTGTTTGTCTGACCTACTTTATACCAGGGCTGTAAACTCGGAGCTAGTTTTGGGTGGAGTCGGAGTCGTAAAAAAATTTACCCACTTCGACTCCAGCTTTTAAATAATCTTATAAAATTTATATCAAAACAATTCTAAAAATTTTTAAGTTTTGATCATCAATATATTTTATGAGCAACATTCAAATAGGACACTGCCCCTATTAGATAAGGGTGATCGGGAAAAAGTTGTCGGTCACTATTTGCCAGTTTGTTTCTGAGCTTGAGTCCATTGTTTGGGTGGAGATCTGTGCTGTTCTCTTCCTGGATGCTGGATGACTGTATATGAGCAGCAGTGTAATGAGAAGGAGGAGGAGAAACCATAAATAGTGTAGACTGTGTGTTTGTGCGCTATGACTGCAGCAGGTTATGTGTGTGTGTGCTATGGCTACAGCAGGCTGTTTGTGTGTGTGTGTGTGTGTGTGTGCTATGGCTGCAGCAGGCTATGTGTGTATGTGTGTGTGCTATAGCTGCAGCAGACTATGTGCGTGTGCTATGGCTGCAGCAGGCTGTCTGTGCTATGACTGCAGCAGGCTGTGTGTGTGCGTGCTATGGCTGCAGCAGGCTGTGTGTGTGCGTGCTATGGCTGCAGCAGGCTGTGTGTGTGTGTGCGCTATGGCTGCAGCAGGCTGTGTGTGTGCTAGGGCTGCAGCAGGCTGTGTGTGCGCTGTGGCGACAGCGGGCTGTGAGTGTGTGCTATGGCTGCAGCAGGCTGTGTGTGTATGTGTGTGTGCTATGGCTGCAGCAGGCTGTGTGTGTGCGCTGTGGCTGCAGCGGGCTGTGAGTGTGTGTGTGTGCTATGACTGTAGCTGTGTGTGTGTATGCTATGGCTGCAGCAGACTATGTGTGCTACGACTGCAGCAGGCTGTGTGTTTGTGTCTGCGAGGGCTGTAGCAGGCTGTGTGTGTGTGTGTGTGTGTGCGCGCTGTGGCTGCAGCGGTCTGTGAGTGTGTGTGTGCTATGGCTGCAGCTGTGTGTGCATGCTATGGCTGCAGCAGGCTGTGTTTTGGCTATTGAAATTAAAGGGGTACTCTGGGCAACAGTGAAAAATCCAGGGGGAAATTGGGGTGGTTGGTTCATAATAAAGAAATTCTATTTACCCGTTCCCGTGAAACCCATTATCCTGGTCACGCCCCTCTGGGGGGTGGACCTCTCAGACTTCTGCACATGTGTGCACATATACAAAATATATATATATATATATATATATATATATATATATATAATGTTGGTCATTCTTTTGCTAAATTCCCCTCTTTGGTGACTGGTTTTCAGGCCAGGCTGTGAAGGCCTCATCTCCTGGAGCAGCAGGAGAAGGATACAGGTAGAATATGAAGCGATAGAGGAGACTGACAAAAAGCTCAACAACTGGAGAACGTCCGGCAGATGAGGAGCGGGCGTGACGCCCCTGAGGATCAGATGGGGACAGAGACGGCTGAGCCGCAGGTATCACCTCATACATAGACCCACATTAGATTTCCACTGTGGTTATTGGTGCGGAAATGGCACAGATTTTCCCTTTGACAAATAATCCCACAAGATTTCTGCTGCACTTAAAGGGGTAGTCCACCAAAAAATTTTTTCTTTCAAATCAACTGGTGCCATAAAGTGCCAGAGATTTGTAATTCACTTCTATTAAAAAATCTCAAGCCTTCCAGTACTTATCAGCTGCTGTATGCCCAACAGGAAGTTGTATTATTTCCAGTCTAGAGAGCAGGAGAGGTTTTCTATGGGGATTTGCTGCTGCTCTGGACAGTTCCTGACATGGACAGAGGTGGCAGCAGAGAGCACTGTGTCAGACTGGAAAGAAAACACCACTTCCTGCTGGACACACAGCAGCTGATAAGTACTGGAAGACTTAAGATTTTTTAATAGAAGTGAATTACAAATCTCTGGCACTTTATGGCACCAGTTGATTTGAAAAAAAATTTTTTTGGGTGGACTACCCCTTTAATCCCTCCTTGACTGGAGTGCTGCAAAATATTTTTAGGAAACAAAAGATACGAAGATGGAAAATAAAGATATTGGGGGAGATTTATTAAACCTTATGAAAAACTATATGTTCCTATAGTGCATGGAGCGCTGAGGATGAGTAGGATTCTTGCTGTCATCCTCGGCACCGTTTCTGTTGAATTAGGAGATTAATCCGTATGCTAATAAGTTGTTTTGGGCACTGTCCAGCCCGCTCTGCTGATATTTATTAGGGGGGTGGAGCGGCCAGGGGGCAGATCAGTACATGTTGGAGCTGTAGCCCCTCCCCCAGTGCACCAAAACAACTTACAATTTAGGGATTTAACTCCTAATATCACAGAAATTGTGCTGAGGATGAAGGGAAGAAACTTAACTTCATCCTCAGCGCCCTGTGTGAGAGATATCACCAGTAGTAATAGTTTCCCTTTAACATTGCAGTACAAAGTGTATAACACTGTCATTAGTTCTGTAGGTGTCAGTAGATGACAGATTTGCTTTAAAGGAATTATCTAGAATTAGAAAAAACATTCTTCCAAAAATAGCGGCATACATGTCCTCAGGTTGTGTGTGGTATTACAACTCAGTTCCATTCACTTCAGTGAATCTGAGCTGCAATTCCATGAACAAACTGAGGACAGGAGTGGTGCTGTTTCTATAGGAATATGGTCATGTTTTACTAATCCTGGATAACCTCTTTAAGGTTTTTAGTCTGGTTTTGCCAAACAAATAAAGGATTGTTCTGGAGACTCAAAAATACCCCCCTTAATTTACTAATACATTGCTTTAATAAAGTTACATTACTTTCTAAGATAACTTTATTAAAATAAATGTATGTATTTTGGTAGCAAATAGTCGACCATTTATTCATACATTTCCAGCAGGAATAAAAGGAGTGACACAATGCAGAGCTCAGAAGAGACGCTCCACAATTGCTTTCAGGAATATGAGTTTTTCCTAAACCAGACATGTCAGGAGAGCTGACCGATCCTCCAGATCCTCTGATCAGTGCTTTACTCTCTCATATAGTCGACAGTGTGATAACTTGTGTACAAATGATTCTGACCACTGTATGGCGGTATTATTGGCTGTATTGTTCTTTGTGTAGCGGTAATGGATACTTGTCACCTGTGCCTGATCATGTGACTTGGTGTTTCCATGGTCCACTGTTATTTTCCTTCTTATGACCATAGTGTAGTTCACATGTTTAAGCAGGTATCGAAGACTGTCATAAAGTAAAGCAAGAGTGCCGTGCAGGGCCGGGACAAGGAGTTTTGGTGCCCTAGGCAGAGAAGGCAAATGGCGCCCCCCCCCCCCCCCTCGAAAAAAGACAAAAAAAAAAACGTATATACTGTATTTGCATAAAAAAGACATGTATACACACTTTTAAACACACTTAGTATGGCATGATCATAAATTAATGTAAATAGTTTTTTCCCCTGTAGCTAGTGCAAACAATAAGAGGTATCTTCGACATCAATAAAGTGCTTCATAACTTTTGATACTCAATACCATTTCGATACTTAATACAGCGCCCTACAACTCCCAACATACCTTCTTGTGCACTACAACCTCCAGCATACCTATTTGTGCACAAGAAGGTATGCTGGGAGTTGTAGTTGTGCAGCAGCAACCTCCCGACACAACAACTCCCAGCATACCTCTTTGTGCATTACAACTCTCAGCATACCTTCTGCTGCTAGGGTCCTAAAACATCCGGGGCACAGGCCCTCTGAGTTGCTATAAGTGGATAATGGGAGAGATCTCTGCACTGACGTTATTTATATAGTGTACATATGTATGCTTATGTGTATACAGGTTTTGTTGTTCATTCCAGTTAGTGTTTGGAATAGTGACTCACAGTTGACGTCTTCTCTGATCACAGTTGTTCATTATTCTTTTTCTTTTCCACTCACCCTGAGCCACGATTCCTCTTTGCAGAATCTGCCAGAGAGACACTTTAGGATCCTTGCTCCAACACATATATAGTAATATAGTCCCCTCTGTACTCCTATGTAGTATAGACCTCTTCTCTACCCCCGCATAGTATTAGACCCCCTCTGTGCCTGTATAAAATATGGACCCCTTCTGTGCACCTGTATAGTATAGGCCCCCTGTGCAGCAGTCTCCATAGTATGTGGGCCCGCCATGCAGCTTCCACATATAGAATAACCCCTCCTGCTGTGCAGCATCCCCATATAATGTATGCCCCCCCCCCCGTGAAGCATCCCCATATAGAATAGGCCTCCCTGATGTGTAGCATCCCCATGTAGAATAGTCCCACTTGATGTGCAGCATTCCTATATAGAAATATAGAATACATACACACACACACACACACACACACACACACACACATTCCAGCATTCCCATTTAGAATAAACCCACTTCACACACACACACACACCACTGCCTCCTCCAACGTTTTTGTGTGGTACTAAATTTGTTGGATTTCTGCGCTTGCTCTGTTTACCGTGCGTGATCAGGAAGGTGATCATTTTGTAGTATGGACAATAACACTTCAGATATCAGGGGGACGATGGGGATTGTAGTCATGTAACACTTCAGCTATCAATGGGATGATGACGACTGTAGTCATGTAACACACACTGCTATCAGGGGGATGATGGGGATTGTAGTCATGAAACACACACATACTATTAGGGACATGATGGGGGTTGTAGTCATGGAACACCAGCTATAAGCGGATGATGGGGATTGTAGTAATGTAACACACACTTCAGCTATCAGGGGGATGATGGGGATTGTAGTCATGTAACACACTTCAGCTACCAGGGAGATGATGGTGGTTGTAGTAGTCATATTTACATCCACAATTCTCATACACAGACTGACAGGCACACACACACACACAGCTCACACACACACAGCTCACACACAGTTCACACACACATACAGCTCACACACACACACACACACACACACACACACACACAGCTCACACACAGTTCACACACACAGCTCACACACACACAGTTCACACACACAGCTCACACACACACACAGTTCACACACACAGCTCACACACACAGCTCTCACACACACACACACAGCTCAAAGACACACTTCACTCACACACACACACACACAGCTCAAACACACACACACACAGTTCACACACACAGCTCACACACACACACACACAGCTCTCACACACACACACACAGCTCACACACACACACACAGCTGTCACACACACACACACACAGCTCTCACACACACACACAGCTCTCACACACACACACACACACAGCTCACACACACACACACAGCTCTCACACACACACACACTTATCATAAGGAAACTTTACTTTCAGCAGCTCCTTGCTTCCTCCTGCTTCCATCTCCTTCCTGGAGCCGGCACCGGGTTCTTCCGCCCCTCCCCCACCTCCTCTGTGTGCCTGTCTGTCTGTGTATGAGAGCAGAGCAGGAAACATGTGATGTGGAGGGAGCAGGACCCCAGATGGCAGGGTTAGGCAGCCTGTTAGTGCAGCCAGGCAGTAAGTGGTGAGGAGGCCCAGCAGCATATTCACCTTCCTCCCCAGCGTCTTCCTTCTCCTGGAGTCTGAAGGATCCGGAGTAGTAGTCAGGAGGAGGAGCGGCTATGACTGCCGCCGCGGGACTAGAGCCTGCTCCCCCCCCCCGCACATGTGAGGTGTGTGTGGGGGGGTTAGATCTTGTGTCCTGCAGAGGGCGCTGCTGGCGGCCGGATCCCGGCCTGCCCGTTGGCATGTGAGCCCCACAGCAGCTTCAGAGCTGATGCTGCTGCAGGTGAGGGCGATATGTGGGCGCTGGTGGAATCTGAGCGCGCATGGGGCAGCGCTCAGCAGCCACCAGGAGACAGAATACAGTAGCCAGTAGTTAAAAAAAAAAATTCAGAGACCACAATTGCGCCCCTTGTATATTACCACTAGATGGCGCCCTAGGCCATCGCCTACCTTGGCCTACCCTTTGTCCCGGCCCTGGTGCCGTGACATGCGTTGTGTACTGAAATAGGAGGTAACACCCCCCCCCACACACACACACACACACCTACACCTAATGGGGAAATTGCCTAACTACCGGGGGCATCTACTTATGAGGGGGGATTAACCTACTGCACTTCTGCCCCTTCATTCTAGCAATCAGTAAGGGTCTCAGCACCTTTTCCCCACCCACACAATCTTCTAGCGTGTCACTATGACATATCAGAAGTTTGTCCAAATAATAGGAAACCTTTAAAAAATGTTAAATAAAAAATATAAGAAAACTGCCCACTTGATGAAAATTTAACTCACCCCCTTTTTCCCATTTTTCAAATAAAAATGTAACTAAAAACAGCCAGACTTGGTATCACCATGTGCGGAATGATCCGGACACTACCTGGAAGTAAAGACACAGACACAAAGATGTAACGGGGCAAAAAAAGATATTTTATTTCAAGTTATAGGGAGAGTAATTTTACATGTATGACTGTGGGGGCTGTGAGGCTGAGATGATCCTGAGGAAGGCAAAAACCCCTAAGAGGGAAGAGTCAATTGTCCTCAAGGGGAAAAATTCCTTCCCGACCCCAAATGTGGCGATCAGAGCAAGTCCCAGGATCACAGCCGCTATCTATGTGTAGTGCATGTTTATGTGTATATATGTGTGTGTGTGTAGTCGTCATGTGTCTGTGAGGTGCGATACTTACCAGGCCTGTAGCGGAGAGTTCAGGGATAATAGCGCTGTGGTAAGATCACTGGTGTCAATGGCCCCAGGGCTTCAACAAGCAGCTATTATTCCTGAACTCTCCAGGTGCCAGATGGAAAATACTCACCGGCTGCTCCTGGGGTGTAGAGGGTCATCAGGAGGTGGTGGTTTCTGATGCCAGCAGACGTGAATTTACTGTGCAGCGGCAGGAGGGGGTTAAAGGAGTCTTCGCCTCCTTTTTCTGATTTTAAAGGGGTCCTCCTTTTCCCCATTTGAGGCAAATGAACCCCAATGATGTTAATGGCGCCTTATTTGCCTTTTGATGTTACAGTGGTTATCTGGGGAGCCGAAAAGGCATTTCCTTTCCTCTCTCACCGGCATCTCACTTCCAGTTTGGTGGCATCTCATCCTGACAACTTCTGACCTGGCACAGAGGTGGCGGCTGAGGTGGGAGATCAGTTACTATGGTGTGATCGCCACATGTGGGTGAAACCAGTCCCGCCGGTAGTGGCCAATGTATCCACAGTGTTGGAATGTCGTGTGTACATTGGCTACCACTGATTTCACCCACATGTGACAATCGATGCCCAGTACCTGCCCCACTGTCTCAGCCCGCTGCCTTTATGCCAAGTCAGATAGTGTAGAATGAGAAGATACCAAACCGGAGGAGAGACAAAAGGAAAGATAATGCCTTCTAGCTCCCTAGCTAACTTATCTAAGGGCGCCTCCTCCAGACCCCTCTAGGTGTTCTTAGAGTCTAGTCCTCCTATTTTTGATGGTAAAAGGGGGTTCCTCCTTCCCCTATATGAGGCAAATAAATCCTCCTGATGTTATGGGCCCCTAATTTGCCTCTAGATGTTAAAAAGGGGTTATCTGGGGAGCTGAAAAGATATTTCCACCATTACCAGCATCTCACTTCCAGTTCGGACTCATCTCATCCCAACATCTTCTGACCTGGCAAAGGTCTGAGACAGTAGATCAGGTACTATGGTGTGATCACCACATGTGGGTGAAACTCACCGCCAGCAGTGGTCAATGTACACGCAATGTTGTGATGACATTGGCAACATTGTTTGTACATTGACCGCCACTGGTTTCACCCGCATGCGACAATCACAACAAAGTACCTGCCCCACTGTCTCAGGCCGCCTCCGTTTTGCCAGATAAGAAGATGATGGTGCAAGAGGAGGCCAAACTAGAAGTGAGACGCCGGCGAGGAAGGAAATGCCTTTTTAGTAACCTAGATAACCCCTTTAAGGGCACCTCCTCCAGACCCCTCTAGGTGTTCTTAGAGTCTAGTCCTCCTATTTTTGATGGTAAAGGGGGTTCCTCCTTCCCCCATAAGAGGCAAATAAATCCTCCGGATGTTATGGGCCCCTATTTGCCTCTAGATGTTAAAATGGGTTATCTGGGCAGCTGAAAAGATATTTCCACCATTACCAGCATCTCACTTCCAGTTCGGACTCATCTCATCCCAACATCTTCTGACCTGGCAAAGGTCTGAGACAGTAGATCAGGTAATATGGTGTGATCACCACATGTGGGTGAAACTCACCGTCAGCAGTGGTCAATGTACGCGCAATGTTGTGATGACATTGGCAACATTGTTTGTACATTGACCGCCACTGGTTTCACCCGCATGCGACAATCACAACAAAGTACCTGCCCCACTGTCTCAGGCCGCCTCCGTTTTGCCAGATAAGAAGATGATGGTGCGAGAGGAGACCAAACCAGAAGTGAGACGCCGACGAGGAAGGAAACGCCTTTTTAGTTGCCTAGATAACCCCTTTAAGGGCACCTCCTCCAGACCCCTCTAGGTGTTCTTAGAGTCTAGTCCTCCTATTTTTGATGGTAAAGGGGGCTCCTCCTTCCCCCATGAGAGGCAAATAAATCCTCCGGATGTTATGGGCCCCTATTTGCCTCTAGATGTTAAAAGGGGTTATCTAGGCAGCTGAAAAGATATTTCCACCATTACCAGCATCTCACTTCCAGTTCGGACTCATCTCATCCCAACATCTTCTGACCTGGCAAAGGTCTGAGACAGTAGATCAGGTACTATGGTGTGATCACCACATGTGGTTGAAACTCACCGCCAGCAGTGGTCAATGTACGCGCAATGTTGTGATGACATTGGCAACATTGTTTGTACATTGACCGCCACTGGTTTCACCCGCATGCGACAATAACAACAAAGTACCTGTCCCACTGTCTCAGGCCGCCTCCGTTTTGCCAGATAAGAAGATGATGGTGTGAGAGGAGACCAAACTAGAAGTGAGACGCCGGCGAGGAAGGAAACGCCTTTTTAGTTACCAAGATAACCCCTTTAAGGGCACCTCCTCCAGACCCCTCTAGGTGTTGTGAGTGTCTATTCCTCCTATCTCTGATGGTAAAAGGGGGCTCCTCCTCCCCCATGTGTGGTAAATGTATCCTCCGGATGTTATTGGCGTCCCATTTACCACTTGATGTTCCGGACGCCTCCTCCTCCAGACAGCTCCAGATGGTCGGGTGTCTTCTCCTCACTCTGGCGGCGCTGTGTTACCTAGATAGGATATATAACAAGCAATGTGTTAATAATGACAGGTTACATATATAGGCTCCATATGAATATACAGTCAGAATAAAAGTGATCTGAGGTGTGATGGGATTTTGGGTACTCACCTTTACTCCTCCTTGGTGGCGCAGCAGCAGCAGAACAGCGCCCGCAGTCTATAAGGGAAGGAGAAAAACCAGCATGACTTTCCTGAGATCAGACCCGTCAGCAGTGATGGGGAATAGACATTACACTGGAGAGAGGGGACTCAGTGCTATCCTAGTGGGTGAGATACAGGCGGCACCATGTTACTTGTATGTCTGTATTATGTACATGAGGCCTTTCATGGTTATTATATGTGACTGGTAATATAATATATAGTGATGACATGAGGATATACAGTGCAGCAATATCATGTAAGTGTATCATCCCTTATATTTACCTGGATAAGATGGATCTCCTCCTGCTGCTGCTTCTGCTGAGGAGAAGTGACCAAGAAATGGAGGGAAATCAATGGTTAGTGTAAGGAAACCAGAATTTCTGAGCACATTATATAGAAACAATATAAAGCAAATGTATTCCTATAGCTGGGCCATCAGCTCCTGCAGCTACATGTATTATAGTCAGGTCTAGTTCTATCCTTCCAGCATTTATTACCAGCTCTATTCACACCTGCAGTAATATAATATTCACCATTACCCACAATAGAAATTAGATCCACCTCCAAATAGAGCGCCCCCTGTCCTCTCTATACAGGATGGTAAATAACAAATCCTTGTATTCACAATGTTATCAGCTTTGTTTCATTACCTGGGGATCTCCTCAGTCGTCGCCTCCTCGTCCTCCTCTTCTTCTCTGTGTATAGAATGTAAACCATCTCATATATAAATGTATTATTATATCACACATTATATGGTTCATTGTAAAGAAAGTGATTGCAAAGGTAATGGATTGAGCTGTACATTGCTGTATGCATTTACCATGATAGTACTATATATGTCCGGGAACAGACAAAAAAAACATGTATTCACAATACATAAGCTTTGTTTCATTACCTGGGGATCTCCTCGGTGGTCGCCTTGTCCTCCTCTTCTTCCTCTTCTCTGTGTATAGAATGAAAACCATCTCATATATAAATATATTGTTATATTACAGATTATAGAGTTTATTGTAAAGAAAGTGATTACAAAGGTAATGAATTGTACATTGTGTTGACCATAGTGGTACTATATATGTCAAGTAAACTAAAGTATGAAGTGTATGGGGACCTTAATGGCTATCTCACAGTGTCAGCAGTTTGGTATGTGAATAAATGCTGTTCAAATAAATGGAAAAATATGATGCTATGTCTAACTAGAGCGCCCCCTATCCTGTCCTCCCGCAGCTCCTCTCTCTATACTGGATGGTGAAAAAATAAACATACAACACTATAAGCTTTGAGCCCTCACCTGGGGATGTCCGCCGCCTCGTCCTCGTCCACGTCTTCGTCAACTTCACTGAATATAGAATATAAACTAGCTCATATTTATACATATATGAAGATCTATTAAGACCCGTGTATGCCCAGGGGCGCACATTGGTAAATCTGCCCCATAGATTTTGGGGATATGTGACTACACAGAGTTTTGAGTGGGGAACTCTGATCTCCATGGACTCATACTGTCAACCCATATAATGTAGATGATTTTATCTCTTCTTCATACTTACATGATGGTCTGCAGGTTAGGGTGCCAAGTTCGTAGTGGAAACCGGCCCTTCCTGTAACAGAGAACATAGGTTTGGTTAGGATGATTTTTACTTTGTCCCATTTGAAACTTTCAGAAAATGTTATTTATTGTGACGTCTCAATAAAAACATGAATTCCACTAATGATATTTATTAACCCCTTATCATCACTGCCAGTTGTCTCCCTAACACTGTTGCCCTATTTTTAAAATTTGACATGAACAATTTTTCATGGCAGTAACTTTTTTTTATGCCTCTAAGTGATTCTGACATTGTGTTCCATGACACATCAAGTGGCAGTGTTTTTTTGTAAAACAGGGTGTGTTCACATGTACCAGATCCGCTGCGGATTCAGTACTGTGAAGGTGAATGGGTCCCATACATGCAGCGGGGCCACGGCTGTGTGAGGCTCCCGGCTCCCCTCACTTCTCTTCAGCCAATCAGTGCTGCCGTGCACTGATTGGCTAAAGAGGAGCGAGGGGAGCCTCACAATGCCGCGGCGCAGAGCAGGTAATGTATGCTCAGGGACGGGGCTGCGGGCTGTGGCGGGCGGCGGTGGATCCGCTGCGTGTATGGGACCCAGTCATCTTCACAATACTGAATCCGCAGTGGATTTCGCTGCAAACTCGCAGCGTGAAATACGGGATGTACGTGTGAACGTACCCTAAAAAATCTAAAATTTCTTGAACACATAGGATTTTAGTTGAAATTCTCTACTTGCCTGATAAATTAATTATTATTGATAATTTACAGAATAGTTACCTTATGTTGGCAAAATTTTATATTTAATTTTTAAATTTTGTTTAGAACGTTTAAGAGCTTAAACATTTAGTAGCAGTTTCGATATTTCAATGAAAATGTAAAAAATATTTTGGAACCACCCTATTTCAAAACCTGCACCCCCTAAACTTGCACCCCCTCCTGAGGAAAAAAATCAAATCAACTTGTGTCAAAATTAATAAAAAAATTTTTTTTTTATTCCCTCATTTTCTAGTTTAATAGTTTTTTCTCTCTGTAACATAGCAGCCGGTGTTGGCAGAGAACTGCAACTCCATATTTATTCCCTGATTCTGAAGTTTGAGAAATCTGTTAATAGCGTCTCTAGAGCTCCACATGTCTGACACATAGGTCTTAGACACCAAGGAGCACCTAGTGGATTTAGGGGTCCCCTTTTATTTAGGATATTATGTAGGCCCCATATCAATTTGCAGAGGGCTTGGGGTGCTAACATATTTTTGTGTGAAATGTTGATGTTTGTTTTTTTTTGTGCATTCTAGGCCACATATGATCACTTTTTATTCTATTCTTTTATGGGGTGAAGCAAGTAAAAAACAGAAACAAACAAACTATGGTAAAAATGATTTATTTGATGTCATTGCTGTTTTTTGATGTAGTGTTATTACCTGAACATCCATGGCGCATCCATGATCTTCATCTTCCACCTATTACATGACAAAAAAATTGCATATTATAAAGGAAATATTAGTCAGTCCTCCAAGTGCTGCATATTGGGGAGGTTTTATAGAAACTGGTAAATTGGAAATCCACTGCCCAGATTTATTAAAACAGATGATCTGACTATAAAAGCGCTCTTAGCACTGGGTATTTGGGTTTAAATATTTGAAAAATTTGCGTAAAATCTTGGTTAAACTATGTTTAACGTACAATATGTGAGTGCACCTTTAAAAAAGTCTTCTTACTTTTCTTATATTAAACCAATGGACATTTTTTAACATACCCAAGGTGACGTTGCTAGTTCTCCCTTCTGTGTACCTGAGTAAGTGTCTTAAAGGCGCGGCTTAACCTCTAAAGTGCCACCGCTCCGATTCCCCCCTGCCTTTCCCCTATCAACTTGACTGATTGTTTTGGCTTGGCCGTCAGTCATGATGATAGAGGAGACTTAGTTGAGACAAAGGGCCATGTTACACGGACTAATCGGCAATGTAAATGAGTGCCGACCTGCTAGATTGTCCATCATTTACTGAGCCTAATACACGCCTCAATAATAGAGCAGCAAGGGCTGTTTATATCTTTGGCGATGTCCAAGCAGTCCTTATATATAAAGTATATACATGTGCTTCTGCTCGCTTCCCGGTATACATGTGCTTCTGCTCGCTGCCCGGTATCTTCCTGGCTGCTGCTGCTGCTGCCAGGAAGATACCGAGGAGCAGGCAGAAGCACCAGGGAGCGTGGAGCATAGGCTTGTTGGTTTTAGACGAGACCCCCTACAAACATGTCTTTGTGACTGATGCAACTATAATATTACTGTAACATATATTACTATGAGATACTTACACCCAGTTCTCAAACTCCTCTCTGATTTTTTCATCCCTGTTAGGGATAGAATAGAGAAGATAGTGAAAACCTAACACACATCAAGGGACATCAGTTTTCTAGGAGAACTTCATCAATAAGAAGACAATTTAGGCATTCTCACCATGATCAGTGTCTATAGGGGAGGAATTATAGGGTCACACAAGTTTTATGTTTTAATTTTACATTTAAAGAAAATGCGGCAAAGTTTGCTAGAAAAAAATGCAAGTAAAAGCAAGCAAAAATTTTTCTTTCAAATCAGCTGGTGCCAGAAAGTGCCAGAGATTTGTAATTTACTTCCATTAAAAATCTCAAATCTTCCATTACTTATCAGCTGCTGTATGTCCTGTAGGAAGTGGTGTATTCTTTCCAGTCTGTAGAGCTTGTGAGCTTTTCTATGTGGATTTGCTGCTTCTCTGGACAGTTCCCGTCCTAGACAGAGGTGGCAGCTGATACCTACTTGAAGAGTTTTTTTAATAGAAGTAAATTACAAATCTCTGGCACTTTGTGGCACCAGTTGATTTGAAAGAAAATTTTTTCCTGAACTACCCCTTTAAAAAAAAACCTAATTAAAAAAAACACAGATTTTTGTAGGCTTGTTGTTACTGGCCTCTCTTCCTGTCAATCATTCTGACGAGTGTGCTGACAGGCAGACAGCGGTGACTAGATATGTGCACCCAGATGACTACCTCCCCGTCTCTGCCTGCTGCGCGCTCTAGTAGTCAAACCTCTTTTTCCCTGGTATACAGCTTCTGCTGCGGCTGGTATGTGCCCAGGCTGCTCAGGAGCTGTATACAGTGCTCCAGGGAACCATATCAGCCCAAATGTGCTGATTGGTTCCCTTTAAGATGAGACCTCCCTGCAAACATGTCTATGTGACTGATATAACCAATATATTATTATAATATATTTTACTATGAGATACTTACTCCGAATCCTCCTCCTCTTCTTCGATGTCTTCATCACTGCTGTTAGGGATAGAAAAGAGAACATAGTGAAAACCTAACACACATTACAGACAGCAGTTTTCTGGCAGAACTTTAATACTAGTTGATTTGGAAGATTTTTTTTACATTATTATATTTTACTATGAGATACTTACTCCGAATCCTCCATATCCTCCTCCTCCTCCTCGGTGTCGTCCTGGCTCCTGTTAGGGATAGAATAGAGAAGATAGTGAAAACCCAACACACATTACAGACAGCAGTTTTCTGGCACAATTTCAATAAGAAGACAGTTTATATAGAGACATCCTGGCGCTGATCGGTGTCTATAGGGGAGGAATTATAGGGTCACACAAGTTACAGTTTTAGTTTTACATTTAAATAAAATGCTACAAAGTTTGCTGAAAAAAAACAAATAATGTGCAATTAAAGGGGTAGTTCAGCAAACATTTTTTTCTTTCAAATGAACTGATGCCTGAGATTTGTAATTTACTTTTTTTATAAAAAATCTCAACTCTTAAGTACTTATCAGCTTCTGTATGTCCAGCAGGAAGTGGTGTATTTTTTCCAGTCAGGTGAGCAGGAGAGGTTTTCTATGGGGATTTGCTGCTGCTCTGGGCAGTTCCTGTCACAGGCAGAGGTGGCATCAGAGAGCACTGTGTCAGACTGGAAAGAATACACCACCTCCTGCAGGGCGTACAGCAGCTGAGAAGTACTGGAGCTTTTTTTTTAATAGAAATAAAATACAAATTTCTGGCACTTTGTGGCACTAGTTGATTTAAAAGATTTTTTTTTTTTTTAACTACCCCACTAAAAAAAAAAAAAACTGAACAGTAAACATGTCTTTGTGACTGATATAACTATTATATTATTGTATTTTACTATGAGATACTTACTCCGAATCCACCTCCTCCTCCTCCGCGGTGTCTTCCTCACTGCTGTTAGGGATAGAATAGAGAAGATAGTGAGAACCTAACACACATTACAGACAGCAGTTTTCTGGCAGAACCTCATCAATAAGAAGACAAGTTATATAGAGACATCCTGGCGCTGATCGGTGTCTATAGTGGAGGAATTATAGGGTCACACAAGTTACATTTTCAGTAAAGATTTACTTACCCGGAATCCGATCCTCCATCTAAAAGAAAAAAAAAAAAAGAAAAGTGTTAGATTTAAATATGTCTTTTAACCCCATCATGTAACTTTCACAATGTTTCACAGCAATGGGGTAGGGGACTGGTTTCATATATATGATGAGATGTTAGACATGAAATCTATGGAGGTGATGGTATAGACAGGAAAAACTCACCCTCGCCGTCATCCTGTGCAGCCTGAAATAGGAAATAGAGAGAGTAAGCAGAGGACATTGGTATATTGCCGAGCATGAAACGTCTGTGTACATCTGAGCTATTTGCTTGTTGTTTTTTCTATGGCCATAGAAATAATTGATATCTCAATTATTTCCTGCCGTTCTACATTGACTTCAATGCTGTTTTCAATGCAACAACGGCCGTTGTTCGTACAATGTGTGAACATATTCTAAAAGTCTAAATGAATAAAGCATATACTTACCTCTGCACACTCCCCGGTGCTTCTGCCTGCGCCCCAGTGTCTTCCTGGCTTCTGCAGACAGCAGGCAAAAGCCAGGAAAATATCACAGGCAGAAGCATCGGGCAGTGTGCAGAGGTAAGTATATACTTTATTATTTTCCTTACACATTCATCAGCCGTTGGCCGTGCATCGTTATTACACATAGCAATGCGCAATCGCCGGCCAATGTTTTTGGGTTAGGACCAAAAGATTGCAGCTGCCCCTCCACACCACAGGGCTCTCCTCTGCCAGTCTCCCTGACCTCCCAGTACCCGTCCCCAGGCCGCGCGCCACCCTTCTTGAGTGCTCCAATGCCCACTGCGAAGCCAAAATCAAGTAGCGGCACCAAGTAGCCAGCGGTACTGCCTCTCTCTGCTGTGGCTGCAGGGAACACCTGTTTAGAGTGGGGATTACCCTGAGGGGAATCCCCGTTTTAAATGGGTGTTCCCTGCAACAGAGGTAGAGAGAGTGGCAATAGCGACCGCTGTTTAAACTTGAAATCACTACTTGATTTTGGCACTGCAGCAGGCATTGGAGGAGGATGGCAGGGGCTTGGTCAGAGGTCCAAGGAGGTCAGAAAGGCCAGTGGAGGTGAGCCCTGTCGGGAAGAAGCTTCGGCCAGTGTATGCTCCACCAGGCGGCTGCCGGACCAGAGAGCTGGGACGGGGCTCAAGAAGGAAGGTGGGCGGCCTGGGTATCAGGTGGTCGGGGAGACTGGTGGAGAAGAGCCTTGTGGAGGCAAGAGGCAACTGTAGCAGCTTGGGGAATGTCGCCGGTGTCCGAACCAGATAGCAGGGGTCGTGGGGACTCTAGGAGTGTAGGCGGCAGCCTGGGGACAGGTCCAGGGGCTGGAGCAGCTGTTCCCAGCAGCAGGAAGAAGCATAGGCAGCGCGCCAAGTTCAAATAGCCGCCCGCTCTTGCATCTCTCTATGCCTCCGCTGCAGGGAACAACGATTTAGACTATTTCTCCTTGTAATAAAGAAAATGATCAGGTGATGACAATGTTGATCGCTGATGATCGTGTCTTTTGATCCTGATCTAAAATCATTGGCTGCGACTACGCACAGCAATATGTAAAAACCATGCCTCCTCCCAAACTCGCTGCCCTTCCTAACCGCCCATCAGGCGAGCGGGGGGATATGGCAGGCATACGCCTGGGAGAAGAGGCAAATCTGCGCCTTCTCCCTGGCATACGCCCCGGCCACAGCCTTGATAAAGTTCTCCCTCTGTGTTGATACCTTTCAAACCACAAGAGATATTGCAGATATGGTATTAGCAATCGATTTCTAAGACAATTGTAGTCATCTTTAATGTACTACATGACCATCTTGATTGTGGCTTCCAAGATGGCAGCCATGTTCCAGACATGCAGTAATACCTCGGTTCCCGAACCATATCTTTGGTATGTTTTCCTTGGTTTGTCTTTTTTTATATGCTACGTGACCACCTTTCCACTGGAAAAATTTGCCCTTGATCCAATATGGCGGCCATTAAAATGGTGGCATATCAATAAAAAGTAGAAACTCCCAAAACCTGCGCCACAGATGAATATAATGAAGATAGATCAGTGATCAGTGATTTCGGATAATTGTATTAAAATGCCCATCCAGTACACATTGGGGGTAATATACCATCATATTTGTGTCACGTTGTTAGATACAAAACTCTCATATATGCTGCATCATCTATTTCTGGTATAATTTGCGTATTTACTCATCACTTTTGGGGGGGGTGGGGGGTTGTGGGTGAAAAATGCCGACAATGATCCAACAAATCAGTGTAAGCTTTTATCCAGTAATCAGCACAAGATGTAGGGGGTTATGTGGCTTATAAAGAAGTAGAAAAATACTGCTGCTTTTTTAAGAACAGCGCCATGCTTATCTTCAGGCTTTATGTGGTATTACAACTCAGCTTTATTCACATCACTAGTAAATGTGCCGCAGTACCACAGAAAAACTGAGGACAATAGGGGCACTCTTTATGGATGGGGGCAGCTATGACCCAGATTTATCAAACTGTGGAAGTTTATGTTCACACACAGTTAAAACAACAGTGGTTGTTTAACACGGCCATTGTTGGCAGAGTTTTGTCATAAAAAATACATTGTGTGAACGTAGCCTAAAACTGAAACTGGTGTCAGCTGCCCACAGCAACCAATCACGGCTCAGCTTTCCAGAGAATCTGTCAGGTCCATACTAGGTACAGAGCTGCAGACACAGGCAGATAGGTAATAGAGAGAGAATACAAGGGAAGCCTGTGTCTTTGCTGATGGCCATTTGTACAGTTGTAAAATTGTTTTTTATATGTATCAGTCATTTATTTTCCTAATCTTCACATATATATAGACGAATAAGCTGACCTGTATACCAGAAGAATACATAGTATTATTGGTAGTAATATATAACTTTTTTTAAATATAGATAAAAAACTAATCAAGAACAGTGTGTGTGCTCACCTCCACAGCAAAACCAAACCACAAAAACTATATACAGATAGACCACAGTATCATCATGCATCACTCAGTCAGGTGCGATAATACACATAGAAGCAACAAAGTAGCTGCAAACAATGTATGATAGCAAATGCAAGATCAACCAATAAACAAGCAGGTGTAAACACGATGGGATGCACGCCAGTATAGATAGGTACAGGAGCTATTTTAACCCTGTTACACCCTGAGCATGGTGCACCAATCCACCCCTCCTCACTCAGGGAATCATCAGAGTAGATGCCCTTATAATGGCGGCTCCTGCCCTGTGCTGTCCCTACTCCCAGACCCTATGCTTACCCTTATGCTGCTCCCTACGCTGTGTTTTATCTACAAAGGACTCGTCAGGGGAGGATGATAGATCCTGGGTATAGCACTGCATCGGAGTCCTGTACAGTGTGTGTCCGGCATCAATAAACGTGGCACATCACAGCAGTGGCCGGAATGCCTGGAGGACACTAATAGCCTGATCTGTGGCTGTGTGACACAACTAGATCAGGCTATTAGCACCTTCCAGGCACTCCGGCCACTGCTGTGATGTGCCACTTTTATTGAGGCCAGATGCACACTGTACCGGACCCCGATGCAGTGCTATACCCGGGATCTATCATCCTCCCCTGACAAGTCCTTTGTACATGAAATGCCGTGTAGGGAGCTGCATAAGGGTAAGTGTAGGGTCTGGGAGTAGGGACAGCACAGGGCAGGAGCCGCCATTATGAGGGCGTCTACTCCGATGGTTCCCTCGGTGAGGAAGGGTAGATTGGTGCACCATGCTCAGGGCTTAACAGGGTTAATAGCTCCTGTACCTATCTATACTGGCGTGCATCCCATCGTGTTCACACCTGCTTGTTTATTGGTTGATGTTGCATTTGCTATCATACATTGTTTGCAGCTACTATGTTGCTACTATGTGTATTATTGACAGTGTACAATGACATTACACTGTATGCAGTCACTGCCGTTGTGTATACACTATTGCTGTGATTCTCTGCGTCTGCAAAAAATGATTGACGAGTCTATTTTGTACGGCCGCTATTCAGTGAAAAGCGGCTGCACAAGATAGCCTGTCCGCACAGCAGGGTGGATAAAAATCAATGATTTTTTTAAAAAAATCAAAAAAATCGGATTTTTTTGATTTAAATCGGATTTTTTTGATTTAAATCGGATTTTTTTCAATAAACTGATTTTTGAGGAAAATATTTTACCATCCAAAGGTTCTTCCATCATGAGATAAAGCTGAGTTGTTTAACTCAGTAGAATAAAGGCTGTATATGTTCTCAAATGTTACAACATGAACAGAGTTGAGAAAAAGACCTTAATCCTATTGTTCTACAAACCTATGAATACAGAATCATCCCCTTCAGTACCAAGTCCAAGAAGTTAGACAATATGTTTCTGATTGTTTGGACTATTTTTTTTTTTTTTTTGTTTAGCCAAATTAGTTAACATGGATGTTTGTTTAAGCAAATAACGTATGCTGTAATGTTGTTATTGTTTCAGTTGAATAAATCCATTTAAATTGTTATTAAGTTCAGGATTATTTTTCTCCTTCCTAAGTACAACAGAACAGTGGTGTCCAAATATGAATGATTAACCCATTAAACTGGGGAGAAAAAAGTAATATAAAAAGTGATTCTAAAAATCTTCATCTACTTGCATGTTAAAGTAGCAAGAACTAGTTTAGGTAGAAACTTTGATTTAAATCACTGATTTAAATCAAGCCTTCCGGACTAGTGATTTAAATCGTGATTTAAATCGTGATTTAAATCAGTTTGATTTAAAACAAATCCACCCTGCCGCACAATGTAAAGGACTATTGGCACACCCAAATGTGCCCGCATTCGAATTTAAATGAAGAGATGGTGACCTGGCCGATACTACAGTATTGTCCTTGTGAACATCTGAGACATCGGCTTTTGTTTGAAACATCAAACACCGGCTGTGTCAAATAACGGCTGATGTTCATGCCATGCCTCCGTGAGCAAGCAAATTGCGAAACGTGCGTTGGAGGCGGTGTAGCACGCAACTTACATCAGGTATGGTCACTATGTGTTGGGTGTGGGATCTCGGACACCACTTGGAATGGCTCTCTATTGCTTACTAACAGCACCTTATATTAGGCCTTATTAGGGGTGGTGCAGTAGTTTTCCTTTAGCAACATTTTAGCAACATTCACATCATCAGTGTCATTTGTGCAGCAGAGCCGGTGTTGGGTTGCATTATTTGTATTATTTTTACATCATTTTGGTTCAGCCCCACCACACATGGAGATATGTATTTGACATATATTATTTACATTGTAGTGATCATACCGTAGTGTGCACAATTTTATCTCACCTTGTGTTATTTTAATTTATGTAAAAAAATTGTTTGATTTTGTGTATAATAAGAATAATTTGTGGTTTATCAGTGAATTTTGCCTCGTTCTTTTGGGAAATATTGTATACTAGCCTGAGGCGGGCTAGCAGGGTTGTTGTAGGAGAATACTACTACTCCCAGCCCTACAGCTACTACTTCCCCAAGCTCTCCAAAATAGTAAGAAGTACAGGCTCTTCATATATAGAAAAAAGATGTGCAGGGCACTCACTGTAAAACTTTACTTTTATTTAATCCATGTAAAAAATCCATTACAAGGGATAATGACAGCAGGAACGGCAGCACCAGGCGTCTGGAGAAGCATACTGACGTACTCGAAACAGCTGTAACGCCGCCGCATGGTGCTGGCGTTCCTGACGTCCTTAACCCGTGGAATGAATTTTTAACATGGATTAAATAAAATTTTTACGGTGAGTGCCCTGCACATCTTCTTTTTTCTATATATGAAGTAAGGGTGGAGAGGACACCCTGCTGGTACTTTTATGAACTCAATTTTGCACATATTGGACTGATCTCTATAGATCAGTGCTTCTCAAACTTTTTCTACTGGAGCCTCACCCAACAGACCAAGGCAATGCCCGGGCCTCACCAGACTGACCAAGAGGATGCCTGGGCCTCACTATCTGTGGTGAAAGTCCATTTGAAAGCTGAAAACAATGCTAGGGCTACCTTTCACTCATCTCCCAAGCTCTGTATGCTAATAAAGCAAGTACAAAATAAATTAATAATGTTGCTAAAATGGAGATTTTGGAGGACTGTGCAGATCATAGTTACTTTTGTGAAAACTGGCTTCCCAGCTGGGCCTCACCAACAACTAGGGGGCGCCTCACTGGTGAGGCCCGCCTCACAGTTTTGAGAAGCACTGCTATAGCCGATAGGCCGATCATTGTCTCTATCACATTGGACACCCAGCCCTACAGCTTCTACTGCCCCCAGCTGTATAGCTACTACTTCTCAGCTGTATAGCTACCACTACCCCAGTTCTACAGCTACCATTACCCCCTGCCCTGCTGCTGCCACTACCCCCAGCCCTACAGCTACCACTACCCCCAGCCCTACAGCTACCACTACCCCCAGCCCTACAGCTACCACTACCCCCAGCCCTACAGCTGCCACTACCCCCTGCCCTACAGCTACCACCAGGGCCGATTCTAGGTTCTATGCTGCCTGAGGCGAAAATTGAAACTGCGCCCCTTCCCTCGCAAACACAACTATATACCAGCAGTGAACATTGCATATATAACTACATACCAACAGTGCATACAGAACTATATAACAGAAGTGCATACACTAAAGGTATGTTCACACTGAGTAAAACAGGTGGAATTCCGCGGTGGAACTCTCCGCCGCAGGATCCCGCCTGTCTCACTGTCCCATAGCCCGTCTATGGGAGAGCGCTCGCTCCTCCGCAGCCGCCGCTCTCCGCTCAAAGAAATAACATGATACTGCAGAGGCGGCTGCAGAGGAGCATGTATAAGTGCCAGTCTTAATGGTGGTGACATATGGGGAGCCAAGTGTTAGAGACCCCCAGATAGTATAGGTCTCAGACTGCCTAATACTGCCAGCTTCAGACCCTCAATAATACTGTTAGCCTCAGAGACCACCTTACCCATATCATCATACTACTCCCCCCTTCATCCTCCATCATCATACTACTCCCCCCTTCATCCTCCTGCCCTATCATCATACTACTACCCCCACCTTTATCCTCCAGACCCTCCATCATCATACTACGACCCACTTTATCATCCTCCTGCCCTTCCATCATCATAGTACTTCCCCTCTCATCCTCCTGCCCTTCCATCATCATAGTATAACCCCCCTCATCCTCCTGCCCTTCCATCATCATAGTATAACCCCCCTCATCCTCCTGCCCTTCCATCATCATAGTATAACCCCCCTCATCCTCCTACTCTTCCATCATCATAGTATAACCCCCTCATCCTCCTGCCCTTCCATCATCATAGTATAACCCCCCTCATCCTCCTGCCCCCTCCATCATTATAGTACTACCACTCTCATCCTCCTGCCCTTCCATCATCATACTACAACCCCTCTCATCCTCCTGCCTTCCATCATCATAGTACTACCCCTCTCATCCTCCTTCCTCCTCCATCCTCATAGTACTACCCCTCTCATCCTCCTGCCCTTCCATCATCATACTACAACTACCCCTCTCATCCTCCTGCCCTTCCATCATCATAGTATAACCCCTCTCATCCTCCTGCCCCTCCATCATCATACTACAACTGCCCCTCTCATCCTTCTGCCCTTTCATCATCATAGTATAACCCCTCTCATCCTCCTGCCCTTCCATCATCATACTACAACTACTCCTCTCATCCTTCTGCCCTTTCATCATCATACTACTACCCCTCTCATCCTTCTGCCCTTTCATCATCATACTACTACCCCTCTCATCCTTCTGCCCTTTCATCATCATACTACTACCCCTCTCATC
This sequence comes from Dendropsophus ebraccatus, assembly GCF_027789765.1. Classification (NCBI taxonomy): domain Eukaryota; kingdom Metazoa; phylum Chordata; class Amphibia; order Anura; family Hylidae; genus Dendropsophus; species Dendropsophus ebraccatus. The sequence continues at coordinate 26,911,848 of NC_091466.1, forward strand.
CTTCTGCCCTTTCATCATCATACTACTTCTCCCTTCATCCTCCTCCTGTGCCTTCATCATCATACCACTAGCCCCTTCATCTGTATTTAAAACAAAAAAAGCCATACTCACCTCACCAGTATGGACCCTCTAGTCTTCCAGGGACTTCTCTCCCGCTCTGCATGGGTGACATCACTCGCGCTCGGCAGGGGGCGGGGCTTCACGCGGCAGGGGGCGGAGCTTCCCGGGACATGGTTTTGCCGGGGCTGTCTCGTCAGAATCAGGACAGTCCCGGCAAAACCTGAGGGCCCCCACCTGCTCCCCTCCTCACCATCCACCGCTTCTCCTTTCCCTCGGTGACAGAAGAAGACGCCACACAGGCCCCTTCCCCAGGCCAGGTCACAGCGCCATACACGCTCTCTGTTGTACAGCATTGTGACCTGGCCTGGGGGAGGGGCCTATCACCCAGCGGATGCCGTACAGTACAGGAGAGAGGATTACAGTGTGAGTGGGGGCGTCTTCTCCTGTCACCGAGGGCCCCGAGTCTGACGGCAGTGCATCCCTAGAAGCTGCAGAGCCGAAACTTCTAGAGATGCGGAAAGGGGGACACCTGAGCGGGCGGCGGGAGTCAAATGACAGGGCAGAAGTTGCCGCCCCTAAAGGGACCCCAGAATGTGCCGCCTGAGGCGGAATACTCATTCCGCCTCATGGCAGAAGCGGCCCTGGCTACCACTACCCCCAGCCCTACAGCTACCACTTGTCCCAGCTTTACTGCTGCCACTACCCCCATCACTAAAGCTACCACTAGCCCCAGTTCTACAGCTCCTGCTACCCCCGGCCCTACAGCTGCCACTACCCCCATCACTCAATCTACCACTAGCCCCATTCCTACAGCTACTGCTACCCCCAGTTTTACAGTCTGTGTCCCTCCTTTGTGGTTATAACAGGATTTATGGTGTCTGTAATGTTGTGTCCACACTGCACATGTGTCAGTCTAGTCTTACAGTATAGCAGCTATCTGACAGTAAATGGATGTTACACCTAACAACAAATCAGAGTACAGTCTACTTTATAAGTATACGTAACATTTATTTTTATTTATATAAAGGAGAACTCAGTAATAATGCAAAAAATAACATTTATTCTTACATCTGTAGGATGTGCTATTACTTCGCCCTGTTGTGTTTTTATTTAATTATTTTAACCCCCCCCCCTCCTTGCAGCCCCCATACACCTGCATCGATTCATTCAAAAACTTATCTACTTCCTGTTTCAGCGACATCTTCATTTCCTCATTACTCACAGCGCTGTGTCTGTCGGCCACTATGGAGGATGGCCGGGCTGCTGTGTCTGTCAGCTGCTATAGAGAATGGCCGGGCTGCTGTGTCTGTCGGCCATTAAGGAGGATGGCCGGCTGCTCTGTCTGTCGGCCGCTATGGAGGATGACCGAGCTGCTGTGTCTGTCGGCCGCTATGGAGGATGGCCGGGCTGCTGTGTCTGTCGGCCGCTATGGTGGATGGCTGGGCTGCTGTGTCTGTCGGCCGCTATGGAGGATGGCCGGGCTGCTGTGTCTGTCGGCCTCTATGGAGGATGGCCGGGCTGCTGTGTCTGTTGGCCACTATGGAGGATGGCCGGGCTGCTGTGTCTGTCAGCCGCTATAGAGGATGGCCGGGCTGCTGTGTCTATCGGCCGTTATGGAGGATGGCCGGGCTGCTCTGTCTGTCGGCTATTATGGAGAATGGCCGGCTGCTGTGTTTGCCGGCCGCTATGGAGGATGGCCGGGCTGCTCTGTCTGTCGGCCGCTATCGATGATGGCCGGCTGCTGTCTCTGTCGGCCACCATGGAGGATGGCCGGGCTGCTGTATCTGTTGGCCGCGACGGAGGATGGCCGGGCTGCTGTGTCTGTCAGCCACTATGGAGGATGGCCGGGCTGCTGTGTCTGTCGGCTCTTATGGAGAATGGCCGGCTGCTGTGTTTGCCGGCCGCTATGGAGGATGGCCGGGCTGCTCTGTCTGTCGGCCGCTATGGATGATGGCCGGCTGCTGTCTCTGTCGGCCGCCATGGAGGATGGCCGGGCTGCTCTATCTGTTGGCCGCTACGGAGGATGGCCGGGCTGCTGTGTCTGTCAGCCACCATGGAGGATGGCCGGGCTGCTGTGTCTGTCAGCTGCTATAGAGAATGGCCGGGCTGCTGTGTCTGTCGGCCATTAAGGAGGATGGCCGGCTGCTCTGTCTGTCGGCCGCTATGGAGGATGACCGAGCTGCTGTGTCTGTCGGCCGCTATGGAGGATGGCCGGGCTGCTGTGTCTGTCGGCCGCTATGGTGGATGGCTGGGCTGCTGTGTCTGTCGGCCGCTATGGAGGATGGCCGGGCTGCTGTGTCTGTCGGCCTCTATGGAGGATGGCCGGGCTGCTGTGTCTGTTGGCCACTATGGAGGATGGCCGGGCTGCTGTGTCTGTCAGCCGCTATAGAGGATGGCCGGGCTGCTGTGTCTATCGGCCGTTATGGAGGATGGCCGGGCTGCTCTGTCTGTCGGCTATTATGGAGAATGGCCGGCTGCTGTGTTTGCCGGCCGCTATGGAGGATGGCCGGGCTGCTCTGTCTGTCGGCCGCTATCGATGATGGCCGGCTGCTGTCTCTGTCGGCCACCATGGAGGATGGCCGGGCTGCTCTATCTGTTGGCCGCTACGGAGGATGGCCGGGCTGCTGTGTCTGTCAGCCACTATGGAGGATGGCCGGGCTGCTGTGTCTGTCGGCTATTATGGAGAATGGCCGGCTGCTGTGTTTGCCGGCCGCTATGGAGGATGGCCGGGCTGCTCTGTCTGTCGGCCGCTATGGATGATGGCCGGCTGCTGTCTCTGTCGGCCGCCATGGAGGATGGCCGGGCTGCTCTATCTGTTGGCCGCTACGGAGGATGGCCGGGCTGCTGTGTCTGTCAGCCACCATGGAGGATGGCCGGGCTGCTGTGTCTGTTGGCCGCTATGGAGGATGGCCGGGCTGCTCTGTCTGTTGGCCGCTACGGAGGATGGCCGGGCTGCTGTGTCTATCAGCCACTATGGAGGATGGCCGGGCTGCTGTGTCTATCAGCCACTATGGAGGATGGCCGGGCTGCTGTGTCTGCCGGCCGCTACGGAGGATGGCCGGCTGCTGTGTCTATCGGCCGTTATGGAAGATGGCCGGCTGCTGTCTCTGTCGGCCACTGTGCTGCATGACATTGTCCTGGCTCTACAGGCAGGCGGGGAAGCCTATAGTGGAATCCTCCCCCATTACAGCATGGAGGAGATGTTGCGGTTGGGGGAGAATTCCACTACAGGCTTCCCCATCTGCCCGTATAGCCATGACAATGTATTGCAACTCCCCCCCCCCCCCCCTGACCCGCGCACGTGTTTCAGCAGCTCCTTAATGTGTGGGTGCGTGGGATTTCACTGTGCAAAAGAGGAGTGGCGGCTCCGGTCATCCTCAGGGCCCCAGCATCTCTGTGGCGCTGTAAGACGGGGGGATTCCACTCCAGGCTTCCTCGTCTGCCTGTAGAGCCCATAGAGGGACAATGTGCAGCAGCACCCCCCTTGCTTACCAGCATCTCAGCGTCTCTGTAATGTGTCGGGAGGATTTCCCTCCAGGCTTCCCCGTCACCCCCTATGTCTCTTTCCATCTACTGTGGCCCCCAGCTGTTGCACAGCTACAACTACCATTATGTCCTGGTGACATTACATGATGGGAGTTGTAGTTAGGTAACTTGGAAAGCTCCAGGTTGCAGAACTACAATTCCCATCTTGTACTGTCACCACAACATGAGGATGGGGCTTGTAGTTATGCAAACATGAGAGCTCCAAGTTGAAGAACTACAACTCCCATGATTATGTTGTGGGGACTATACTTTATGGGACTTGTAGTTTTACAGCTTGGAGCTCTCCTGTTTGCATAACTACAACTCCCATCTTGTACCACATATATTATTATTATAATAATTATTTTATTTAATTAGCATGACAGATCACACAGTAGATCCTGATCCAGTGATAGCATTGTCACATATTACTGCACATCTGGATAAAGTCTTAGGCCAGGCCCATGGCTTATGTGTGCTATGTGATTTCCCTCTCCACCTTATGGGAGTATATTCCTTCCTATGTCCGCAGAGGTGCTGGAGATCACATAACACACACAGTGCATGAGCCCGGCCATAGACCACAGCCACCACCCAGCAGTTATCATGGCCAACTAAGCCCCGCCCCCTGCATGGAACATGGCAAAATGGCAGTTGGAAATGGCTGAACATGGGGAATAAGTAACAGGGTGTAAGGTATTTATAGCTCCCCATTCTACACATCTCCTCCCATCACCACTGTCTCCTATGGGGGGGGGGGGGCACCTATGTGATCATGTGACCAGGGAGGAGTATCTACAGGTACAGATACTCCTGGACAGGACACCCCACTATGTACACAAACCCATCTCTATACAAACATCCCACAGTGTATCCTATCTGCTATACCCTGCTATACTGGATGGGGAATTCTCACTCACATGTTCCTCGAAGACAACTGGAACGTCCTTTTCCTCTACGGACTGCTCCACGTCCATCTTCGGCTCTTCCTCCATATCTCTAAATCGCCTCCTGTCGCCAATCCCTCGCAGAAATCACCTGTGTGTGAAAAAAATAAAGATTACATGGAGAAAACTGATTGAAAAATAGAAAATAACAAAAAATACCAGGAGCCAATGGATGTGTGTACTTACGATCCAACTCCTAATAAAGCTCTGAAGGGTCCAGTAGCTGTTCTATTATGATGTCATATTTCTTTTGTTTTGTTTTTTAAATAAACTTTATTTAAACATCTGGATACAAACACTTGTACTAACCATATAATGCAATATCACTGATATAAACATTACATACATAATGAACAATTGGCCATTGGCGGGAATTTCTATTTTTGTTTGGATGAATAAGATCTTGGTCTATGCGCTCGGCTGTAGTATTTTAATATGGTTTATACTGATACTTGATAATGTTGCTCAAACAAACAAAAAAACATTTAGCAAAAGGTTTCAGCCCCTTCCTATAAGAATATTTTTCCCTATATAATTACTATTTTATTAATAGTTTTATATAAGGGTAATAAGTGATTATTATTACATATCTGCCGCTTCTTTCCCGCCTGCTCTGCCTGTGTAGGGTTCAGGTCTCTTTTGGGGTTTAGTGTTTACGTTCATCTTGATTATTGTGCACAGTTTGCCATAGGCGGCCATTATACCAAATATGTGTATTGAGTAGTCCAGTCCCCTACACTCCTCAACACACTTGTTACAGGGGGCATATCTAGTTGTAAGGGTCATTCTAACTTGTTATAGGGGGATTCTATCTGACTACAGGGGCACACTGTATCTGGCTATAGCAGACATGGAATTTGATCCAGGTAGCATATCTAGTAGCAAGGGGTAATGTATCTGGTTATAGGGTTATTGTATGTGGCTGCAGGGTTCATATCTAGCTTCTTAGGAAATTGTATCTCTCTACAGGGGGCATCTGTGTCTACATGGGCATTGTAACTATATACAAGATGCCTCATATCTCAATACAAAGGTATATCTGACTGTTGCACCTCATTACAGGGGGCATATGTAGTTGCATGGGGTATTGTATCTGGCTACAGGAGGCACAATGGATTGATGGGCAGGTAAGTTTAACTTTGCGTTAGCAAGGAAGGCACTGCTTTTGGTTATATGGGGAATATCTGGCTACAGGGGGCATTGTATCTGGTTTTAAAGTATCTGACTAGGAGGGAACATTGCATTTGGTCATAAGGATCATATCTGGTTGCATGGGATGTTGAATCTGGCTGTAGGGAGCATTGTATCTAGCTACTGAGGCATTATTACAGGCTATAGGGGGCCTATCTGTCTACAGGGACCACTGTATCTGGCCGCAGGTGGCATATCTAGCTGCTGGGGCAGTATTATTGGCAATAGGGAATGTTATTGTGGGATCTGATCTTGGAAGGATATGCTTACAGAGCCTATGGCTGCAGTGTGATCATAGTCCTTGGGGGTCTGCATGTCGTGATCCCTGCATGTGGGGGTCTGCATGGCGGGATCCCTGCATGTTATTTGCAAGATGTATTTTTGCTGCTCTTTGGCAGTTTTAGAAAAATGCAGCAGGCTGAGGGTTTGGCATTTTTTTGGGGAAACTGCAGCATTTTTTTCCCAAAGACTTCAATGGAAGGCTTCAGCTCTACTAAAATATGCCATAGGTTATGCATATGGTGGTCTTTAGCCACTGATTGGCTGAGATGACGCTGGAGCATCGTCAGCGTAGCCAACCTGCGGCTACAATAGTGGCTCCATATTTAAAGAAGCAGAGCCTGGCACACTTGTATCTCAGAGTGCCAGTCTCTGCTGAAGATAGAAGACGTCAGGGTGAGTATCAATAGGGCCCCCCTTCTCCCCAGCACTATACCCATCCCAGCAAGGAAGGGGAGCAAGTAATCCCTTTCTTGCTGGGATGGGTACAATGTAACATCAATGTGGCCCCCATGGGGTTAATTTAGGATGCCATGCATCCTCACTTAACCCCCTGGGGGCCACATTGTTTAGTCTAGCACACAAGGGATTAAGTATGGATGTCATGCGTCCATACTTAACCCCTTGTGTGCCATACTGTAAGCAGCATCTACTAAGAATAGCCGAATCCAAAGAGTCACCGACACTACAGGTCCCAGCATAGAGGTGTATATGGTCCGCACTCCCTTCTTCTTTGGTGTAGATAGTGCTCAGCAGTACAGCAGTTCACAACGATTATTGCATATAGAAGATTGTCCTCAGCGGCACTCACCATAAAATTCACCTTTATTGGAATACAAACATGCTTTAGAGGAAACGAGAGGAGGCTCTCTCCCCACCTACGGACGTTTCACACCTGTCTGGCACTTTCTCAAGGCATCATCATGTTTCCTGTAAAGCATGTTTGTATTCCAATAAAGGTGAATTTTATGGTGAGTGCTGCTGAGGACAGTCTTCTAAATGCAAGCATCTACTAAGATGCTGCCTACTGTAAGATGCAGAGCACCTACCACAACAATGGGTGTTCTGCTCCTGGATTTTTTTGGGTGTGTTTTTCCCTTTTGTTTTTCAGATATCGGTATCTTATGGATTACATTGGATTCGTTGGACTATGTTGTTTACCAGTGTTGTTTTATATTGAAATAGAATGGGCAAGGTAGGGTGTGGGGGGGTTCTTTTTTAAATAAAATAATATTCACTATTGTGTTGTGTTTTATTTTTCTTTACTTTCAGACTTAGTAATGTATTCCATCTAGCAGACAGCTTCCTCTAATAAGTCGGGCCTAATGTAAGCCGGTATAAAATAGCAAACACTAATCAGTAAATCAGTTAACCCCATGGGGGCCACAATGATGTCACAATGTGCCCATGCCAGCAAGGAAGGGATTAATTGTCCCCCTTCCTTGCTGAGATGAGTACAGTGCTAGGTGGAGGAGTGGGCCCCTATTGATACTCACTCCGACATCTTCGGCAGAGCCTGGCACACTGACATCCAAGCTTGCCAGGCTCTGCCTCTTCGCTGATCTGGCTACACTGACGATGCTTCGGCATTATCTCAGCCAATCAGCGGCTGAAGCAGTGTCCCTGCTCAGCTGCTGATTACAAGAAGAAGACGGGGAGAAGACTGGAGGGCAAGGTAACCAACCCCTGGCCCCCCCTTCTCCGGGTCACTTAACCCCTTCCTTTCTGGAGCGGGTGCATTTGGGTCATCATTTTGACGCCCACGTTCGAGGAAAAACGCTGACCCGAAAAACAGCCAATGTCACACAGAGACTTTCACATTGCAAGGTGAAAACACAGAAAAAACGCCATGCACAAAACACCTACGTGTGAAGTCACCCAAAAACATTTCCCACTATCTGAACATGAAAATGATTTCTTGCCTATGGAGATTCTATGATGTTCTCTGATTGCTCAGTATAACATTTCCCACATTCTGCAAATGAAAATGGTCTCTTGCCTATGTGAGATATTTTTATTTTTTATATATATTTTTTTTTATTAAATAGTTTTTTGTTTTTTTTTCAAACAATTCAAAGTTACATCTTTGATTCATTATTACAAAAATCCAATATACACATTATACAATCGCATAAAAATTTTACATTTACTTACAAACAATAACCCTAAAGGACAGAGAGGGATATAACATATATATTTTAAAAAATCAACACACTATTCTAATCCTGAAGTGGTAGATAATGTTACGTCTCTGTGTCATCTGTCCATTTGCCCCATAGATAAACAGAGGTTTTGGGGGTTTTTTTACTTAAAAAGGAAATCCTTTCGTACCTCTGTACCTTTTATCTAGGTTTCCCCAGTGGGATATTAATGTCGGGCGGCAATAATCCAGCTCCAGAGAATCTTGCTGTGTGGATAGTGGGAATTTGGAGTAGCGTGTCTGATGGCTACAACAAAGCAACTGAAGGATCTTTCATGCAGCCCAATTGCTCAATTTCTCATGCCATGTAAATGCACTGCAAAGGGGTCACCTATCTCGCTGACCAGAGCTTGTTTTGCGGCCCCTATGGCCCTCAGCTGACCTGTCTAATACACTGCGGAACATCACCATAGAAGAGGCTGTAGTCGTTACACTGAATACCTTTTATTTTTGTTTAATTAAAAACATTTTAAAGAGAAATACCTTTTATTACGGCCTCATACCGACTTGTGGAGAAAGAGTTCTTCAGCCAGGTTACTGCATACACATGAAATTTTGTGGCATTTCACTGGGTCTGCTGGGGGCTGTAGTGCTCAGTACATAGGCAGCTTCCCCAACCCTAAGTGCCCTATTAAGACAGCTTCAAATACAAAAACTGAAAGTAAAGAATAATAAAACACAACACAATAGAGAAAAGTATTTTATTTAAAAAAAAGAACACCCCATACCCCTCGTAGACCATTTTATAAAAAAAAAAAAACATAAAAAACATGCTGGTCATCAAAATAGTCCAATGAATCTGACGTAATCCACAGGATACCGATATCTGAAAAACAGAAGAGAAAAACACATAAAATAAATGCCAGTAGCAGAACACCCATCATTGTGACAGGTATTCTGTACCTTACAGCATGCAGCATCTTAGCAGATGCTGCCTACAGTATGGCACACAAGGGGTTAAGTCAGGGCCGTATTTACCACTAGGCACCCGTGGTCCGGTGTTTTTATTTTTGGAAGTCTCCCACCTCTCTTTCTGGCGGGGGGGAGTAGAGTGAGGGAGACTGGTAAGATGGTGTTAACCAGGCACAGTATGGTAGTGTTATCCAGTCACAGTATGGTGGTATTGATCAGCTCTGGTGTGGCAGTGTCAAATGTGACACCTGGAGCTATTACCTACCAATTTACCAATCCTTTGGTGGGGCATCTTCAAGTTTAGTGCCTAGGGCAGCAGCAGCTGCTAATACGGTCCTGGGATACATATGCATAGTTGCCAACAGTCCCGTTTTCGCCGGGACTGTCCTGGATTTGACAGGCCAGTCCTCACTAAGTAATGTCCTGGGTTTGCCCCGGTAAGCTCCGCCCCTGTGCCATCACGCCCCACCCCCGTGACGGCCCCCAATGCATTGAAGCCTAAGCATAGGCTTTTTGGCTGTAGGCTGTATATTCTGCCTCCAGCCACCAGAGGCCGCTCTCTCCTCCCAGCTACAGGACCTGACAGTGAGGTCACTCACTCCTGCCTCTGGGATAGAAGAGCAAGATGGCCGTGTGCTGCAGGGAGCCAGGTAATAAGGTGTCCACATGAGGGGGATTATGCTGAAGGACTGGTATACACTATATACCAGTCACAGCTTTGATTAGCAGTCTGATTACCAGTATACTAGCCTCTCACCCCAGTGTATAGTTTATAATCCCCCTCATGAGGGCACTTCATTATACCACCAGTATTATACAGTGTTGTGAGACTGCTGGTATACTGAGGGGCCCACATGAGGGGGATAATGCTGAAGGAGATAACGCTATGTACATTGGTATGAGAGGCTAGTATACTGGAAGACTGGTAATCACAGCTGTGACTGATATACAGTGTCCTAGCCTCTCACACCAATGTATATAGCTTTACCTCCTTCAGCATCATCCCCTCATGTGGGCCCCTCAGTATACCAGCAGCCTCGCAGTACTCACTGTATTATACTGGTGGTATAATGAGGGGCCCACATGAGGGCATGATGCTGAAGGATGATGAGGGGCATGATGCTAAAGTCTGCCCCAGTCACCCTCCAGTCTGCCTCAGCTACCCCAAGTAGCCCCCAGTCACCCTCCAGTCTGCTTAAAGAGGACCTGTCACCCCCCCCGTGAAGGGGTGACAGGCTCCCAACCCCCCGTTAGAGCCCCCCTATACTTACCTCATTGCGCCGGGTCCCGCTTCCTGAGCCGGTCGGGTGACTGAGATTTCAGCCCCCAAAGGCCGGCGCGCTCGCTCACAGGAGAGGCCGATGCTCGGGATGCTTTTACCTATCTGGCTGATTCTGAGATTGTTTTCTCGTGACATATTGTACTTCACATTTCTGGTAAATTGGAGTCGATACTTATAAGGAATCTTTATGAAAAAAAACACCAAAATAACGTGAAAAATATTGAAAAAATGCATTTTTCCAACTTTGGAACTTTTCTGCTTATACAGAAAATGGTTATGCCACATAAATTATATATTAAATAGCATTAGCAACATGTCTACTTTATGTTGGCAGCATTTATTAAACAGTATTTCATTTTTTTTAGACAATAGGAAGCTTAAAACATTAGCAGCAATTTTCCAAATTTTCAGTAAAATTTCAAAATCAGATATTTCCAGGGACCTGTTCAGGTTTAGGCCAGGTTCAGACTATGTAACTGTGCGGCTGTATTTGCGGCTGTAATGGTGCGGCGGTATTTTTGGTGGTTCATGCGTACGCTGGAAAGTATAGGATATACGGCTGCACAGTGCACACTATGTATGAATCTACGGCCCGATCGTAAACGGACCCGTAAAAAATGAACAAGACCATTGTTTGCGGCTGGACATGCGGCCGAGGATTGACAGGCGGTCCGTACGGAGTACTTCAAAAATAGCCGGCAATGATGCCGAATGCCGATGCCTCTAATAGTTAATATATTAAATTAATAAAACACATTTTCTTTGTAATAAAGTCCCTTTCGTTGGTCAATAATTTAATTCTAACGAATCCATCATTTGGCAATTAACCCCTTAGTGACCGCCGATACGGCTTTCTACGGCGGTCACTAATGGGCCTTATTCTGCTGCCATCAGCTTTTTACGGCGATGGCAGAGAATAAGGCTGCGGGGCCGGGACGGCCCCCACCCCATCCCCCCGGCTACCGGAGGTAGCTGAGGGGTTGGGGCAGTGTGTGAGGTCCGTCCCGGCCCCCCCCCCCTTACCGACGATCGCCGCTATTAACGTTATAGCGGCGGCCGTCGGTAAAGAGGATTACCGGTGCCGCCGCCACCTTTCATCTCCCCCCGCCGTGAATCTACGGCGGGGGGAGATGAAATAAGTGTATATCAGACCCCAGATCAGACCCCCCTAGTGCCCCGATAACTAACCCCCCTCCCCCGGCGGCAATCATTTCCAAGATGGCCGCCGCCATCGCTGTGAACCGACTAACGTCGGTTCACAGCGATTAAAAAGTTAAAATGAATGAAAGCCCCATGCTCTCCGCCACCGGAGGTAGCGGAGAGCATGGGGCAGTCATCGGGGACCCCCCTGTGGGGTCCCGGTACAAGCGATCAGCGGTATATACTATATACCGCTGATCGCTTGTACCATGTGCTCCCGGCACTTTTTATCCCCTGTCACCATAAATGATTGGTGACAGGGGATAAAAAGTGATGTCCCCCCACCCCCCAAGTCGCCGATGACCCCCTCCAGATTGCGGTGCCCATGTCAGATTACAGGTACCCACCCCAGATTGCCTATAAGAACTTCAGTTTATCCATAACCACCCCACATTGCCCGTAACCACCCCACGTTGCCCGTAACCACCCCAGATTGTCTGTAAGCACAGCAGGTTGCCCGTAACCAGCCCACGTTGCCTGTAACCACCCCAGATTGTCTGTAAGCACTGCAGGTTGCCCGTAACCACCCCACGTTGCCCGTATCCACCCCAGATTGTCTGTAAGCACTGCAGGTTGCCCGTAACCACCCCACGTTTCCCGTTACCATCCCAGATTGTCTGTAAGCACAGCAGGTTGCCCGTAACCAGCCCACGTTGCCCGTTACCAGCCCACGTTGCCCGTTACCAGCCCACGTTGCCTGTAACCAGCCCACGTTGCCTGTAACCAGCCCACGTTGCCTGTAACCACCCCACGTTGCCGTAACCACAGCAGGTTGCCCGTGACCACCACACGTTGCCCATAACCACCACACGTTGCCCGTAACCACCCCGCGTTGCCTGTAACCACCCCACGTTGCCTGTAACCACAGCAGGTTGCCCGTGACCACCCCTTGTTGTCTGTAACCACCCCAGATTACCTGTAACCACCTCAGGTTGCCCATAACCACCCCTGGTTGCCCGTAACCACCCCACATTACCTGTAATCTCATTTTTTTTATTTTATTTTAGTAACTGCGCTATTCTAATAACCATTACTAGCTGCGGTTTTGCTCCTGTAAATTGGCGCTCCTTCCCTTCTGAGCCCTGCTGTGTGCCCATACAGTGGTTTATGCCCACATATGAGGTACCGTTTTACTCAGGAGAACCTGCGTTACAGATTTTGGGGTGAATTTTCTCTCCTGTTCCTCGTCAAATTGAGAAATTTCAAACTAAACCAACATATTATTGGAAAAATTCGAGTTTTTCATTTTTACTGGCCAATTTTGAATACTTTCCTCTAATACCTGTGGGGTAAAAATGGTCACCACACACCAAGATGAATTCTTTGAGGGGTGCTCTTTCCAAAATGGGGTGACTTTTGGGGGGAATCTATTCTGCTGACACTACAGGGGCTCTGCAAACGCACCTGGCGCTCAGAAACTTCTTCAGAAAAATCTGCACTGAAAATGCTAATTGGCGCTCCTTCCCTTCTGAGCCCGGCTGTGTGCCCATGCAGTGGTTTATGCCCACATATGGGGTACCGTTCTACGCAGGAGAACCTGCTTTACATATATTGGGGTGACATTTCTCTCCTGTTCCTCGTGAAATTGAGAAATTTCAAACTAAAGGAACATATTATTGGAAAAATTCGAGTTTTTCATTTTTACTGTCTACTTTTGAATACTTTCCTCAAATACCTGTGGGGTCAAAATGCTCACCACACCCCAAAATATATTCTATGAGGGGTGCACTTTCCAAAATGGAGTGACTTATTGGGAGATTTTACTCTGTGGACACTACAGGGGCTCTGCAAACGCACCTGGCACTCGGAAACTTCTTCAGCAAAATCTGCATTGAAAAAGCTAATTGGCGCTCCTTCCCTTCTGAGCCCTCCTGTGTGCCCATGCAGTGGTTTATGCCCACATATGGGGTACCATTGTACTCAGGAGAACCTACGTTACAAATTTTGGGGTACTTTTTTCCTCTTGTTCCTCGTGAAATTGAGAAATTTCAAACTAAACGAACATATTATTGGAAGAATTCGAGTTTTTCATTTTTACTGTCTTCTTTTGAATACTTTCCTGTAATACCTGTGGGGTCAAAATGGTCACCACACACCAAGATGAATTCTTTGAGGGGTGTACTTTCCAAAATCGGGTGACTTATGGGGGGTTTTCTCTCTGCTGACACTACAGGGGCACTACAAACGCACCTGGCGCTCAGAAACTTCTTCAGCAAAATCTGCATTGGAAAAGCTAATTGGCGCTCCCTTCCTTCTGAGCCCTGCTGTGTGCCCATACAGTGGTTTACGCCCACATATGGGGTACCGTTGTACTCAAGAGAACCTGCATTACAAATTTTGGGGTGCTTTTTCTCTCATGTTCCTTTTGAAAATGAGAAACTTTAATCTAAACGTATATATTATTGGAAAATTTAAATTTTCAATTTTTTTACTGCCTAATTGTGAATACTTTCCTCCAGCCCCTGTAGGGTTAAAATGCTCATTATACCCCTAGATTAATTCTTTAAGGTGTGTAGTTTCCAAAATGGGGTCACTTATGGGGGTTTTCAGGATACCAGACTTCTAAATCCATTTAAAAAAAGAACTGGTCCCTAAAAAAATCAGTTTCACGAAAATGTGATAATTTGCTGATAAATTTCTAAGCCCCATAACACCCTAAAAAAGTAAAATATGTTTACCAAATTATGCCAGAATAAAGAAGACATATTGGTAATGTGACTTAGTAACTAATTTATGTGCTACGACTTTCTTTTTTTAGAAGCAGAGAATTTCAAAGTTCATAAAATGCAAATTTTTTTAATTTTTCATGATATTTTGATGTTTTTCACAAAAAACACACAAAGTAGTGACCAAATTTTGCCACTAACATAAAGTGCCATATGTCACGAAAAAACAATCTCAGAATCGCTAGCATACGTTAAAGCATCACTGAGCTATAAGAGCATAAAGTGAGACAGGTCAGATTTTGAAAAATTAGCCTGGTCATTAAGGCCCAAACTAGCTGCAGCACAAAGGGGTTAAATATACTGTTAAAATAAATAGATATATAAATAAATGTATATTTATATATATATTTATTTTTTGACAGTATATTTAATTGCACAATGATGGATTCGTTAGAATTAAATTATTGACCAACGAAACTGAATTTATTTCATCGAAAATGTGTTTTATTGATTAAATATTAATTAGTACAGGAAGCTCCATAAGCCGTTAATTCATATGCCGGCAATAGAGCTTTCTGTACTAATCATCACTTTACTTTAATGAAAACATCAAATGTTTCTTCTAATTATGTTATCACAATAGCATTATTAGAAGAAACATTTAGAATTATATGTGCGCTCAGCTGATTGGCTGATCGGCTCAGCGCACATATAATGAGCCGGTCCGCAGTACAGTCACTTCACTGTGCTGCGGACCAGCGAAGAGGACACATCGGGGTGAGTATAGAGCTCTCCCCACCCCCTCCCCAGCACTGCACCCCTCCCAGCAAGGAAGGGGGGGGTCAGTTAACCCCTTCCTTGCTGGGATGGGTGCAGTCTGACATCAGTCTGGCCCCCAAGGGGTTAAGGGGGATGCAATACATCCTCCCTTAACCCCTTGGGGGCCAGACTGTAAGCAGCGATCTGTAAAGATGCTGCATACTGTAAGGTGCACAACACCGCTCACAATGATGGGTGCTCCTGTTTGTGTGTTTTTTTGTGTGTTTCTCCCTTTTTGTTTTTCAGATATCGGTATCCTGGGGATTACGTCGGATTCCGTGGACTATGTCGATGACCAGCGTTTTTTTAATGTTTTTTTTTAAATAAAATGGTCAATAAGGGGTGTGGGGGTGTTTTTATTTGAATAAAAAATTTTTTTAACTTGTGTCTTGTCTTTATTTCTTTACTTTATAGACTTAGTAGTGGAAGCCGTCTAATAGACGGAATCCATCACTAAGTTGGGGCCTAGTGTTAGCCGGTATAAAATGGCTAACACTAACCCCCTATTATTACCCCAGTACCCAATGCCACCAGGGGTACTGGGAAGAGCCGGGTGCCAGTGGTCCCGGAGCGTCAAAATTGCCGCTCCTGGACCGGGCGGCAGCAGGCTGGTAAGATTTAGGCTGGGGAGGGCCTAAACCAATGGCTCTTCCCACCCTGGTGTTACCAGGTTGCTGTCGTTTGGTTTTTAACCCGGCTGGTTATAAAAATAGGGGGGACCCTATGCGTTTTTTTTAAATTATTTATTTATTTAAAAAAAAAAAAAACACATAGGGTCCTCCCTATTTTTATAACCAGCCGGGTTAAAAACGACAGCAGCCTGGTAACACCAGGGTGGGAAGAGCCATTGGTTTAGGCCCTCCCCAGCCTAAATCTTACCAGCCTGCTGCCGCCCGGTCCAGGAGCGGCAATTTTGACGCTCCGGGACCACTGGCACCCGGCTCTTCCCAGTACCCCTGGTGGCATTGGGTACTGGGGTAATAATAGGGGGTTAGTGTTAGCCATTTTATACCGGCTAACACTAGGCCCCAACTTAGTAATGAATTCCGTCTATTAGACGGCTTCCACTACTAAGTCTATAAAGTAAAGAAATAAAGACAAGACACAAGTTAAATTTTTTTTTTATTCAAATAAAAACACCCCCACACCCCTCATTGACCATTTTATTAAAAAAAAAACAACAAACAACCGCTGGTCATCGACGTAGTCCACCGAATCCGACGTAATCCCCAGGATACAGATATTTGAAAAACTAAAAGGGAGAAACACACAAAAAACACACAAACAGGAGCACAACACCCATCATTGTGAGCGGTGTTGTGCTCCTTACAGTATGCAGCATCTTTACAGATCGCTGCTTACAGTCTGGCCCCCAAGGGGTTAAGGGAGGATGTATTGCATCCCCCTTAACCCCTTGGGGGCCAGACTGATGTCAGACTGCACCCATCCCAGCAAGGAAGGGGTTAAGTAACCCCCTTTCCTTGCTGGGAGGGGTGCAGTGCTGGGGAGGGGGTGGGGAGAGCTCTATACTCACCCCAATGTGTACTCTTCGCTGGTCCGCGGCACAATGAAGTCACTGTACTGCGGACCCGCTAATTATATGTGCGCTGAGCCGATCAGCCAATCAGCTGAGCGCACATATAATTCTAAATAATTCTTCTAATAATGCTATTGTGATAACATAATTAGAAGAAACATTTGATGTTTTCATTAAAGTAAAGTGATGATTAGTACAGAATGCTCTATTGCCGGCAATATGAATTAACGGCTTATGAAGCTTCCTGTACTAATTAATATTTAATTAATAAAACACATTTTCGTTGAAATAAAATCAGTTTCGTTGTTCAATAATTTAATTTAAACAAATCCATCATTGTGCAATTAAATATACTGTCAAAAAATAAATATATATATAAATATACATTTATTTATATATATATTTATTTTAACAGTATATTTAATTGCAAAATGATGGAATCGTTTAAATGTAATTATTGAACAATGAAAGGGACTTTATTACAACGAAAATGTGTTTTATTAATTCAATATATTAAACATGAGAGGCATCGGCATCGGCATACTGCAGAGGATCGCAAACCCCGGTAATAGCGATTCATGTAAACTGTTTCCCTGCTTTCCCAGATGCATCCAGAGGTGTTTGCATCACTTTCTTAAGATTTTATTTGTTATTTTTAGTTGAACCAGATTTCCAAGTAAATGACCGTATGTTTTCAGCCGCATGTCTATTTTTTTCCCACGGCCGTAGTTTCATCCGCACATTTACAGCCGCATAAAAAATACAGCCGCACACATACATAGTGTGAACATAGCCTTAGAGTGTATGATGGAAGGGACACGCGAATCCAGCCCCCAGATGCCCCCCCATCCTCCGAGTTAGTGGGAAGATCGTTTGGGACCTGATCTTCCCACTGCTGGATAAAGGTTACCACCTGTACAGATATAGCTTTTATACCAGCACCCCCTCTTCCGGTCCCTCGCTGCCCGAGCTACTGTAGCTTGTGGCGCAATCGAAAAACATCAGAAGCAGTAATAGAGCCCTAATATTTAGCAGCAATGTAGCGGACCAGCGCTTCTGGATATGAAGGACCCCGTATCGCATCAGGGCAACATTTTCCAGGTGACGTCCCCCACACTGGAAAACAGGAGACCCCAGAAGAAGCGCAGAGTGTGGCGTAACAGGGGCTCAGGAAGGACACCATTTACCAGTGTGCACCTGTCCTGATCCCCCGGCCTCTGCATACAGGATCGCTTCAAGGCGTACCACATGTCATTGGAGTTCTACAATTTCTAAATCCTATCCCTTATTCCTTTTTCAGGGGTCATGTTGATCAATGGATTAATTCGATTTTTGGAGTCGGGAAGGAAGTTTTTTTTCCAGTGATGAGGCTACTGTCGTCTCCCTCACAAGGGTTTTTTGCCTTCCTCTGGATCAACATAGGTTAATTTTGATGGACACCTGTCATTTTCAGCCTTATAAACTAATAATTGGCCTAATACCCCCAAATAAATTAAAAATGGTCCCTTTTCCCCAACTAAATAGGCATGGCTGCCATTCCCATTAGAGGCTTGCCATGATGCAATTACAAAGTCCTTGTTCTGCCAGGAGAGTAGAAACCCCCCACAAGTGACCCCATTCTGGAAACTACACCCCATAAGGAATCTAACAAGGGGTGCAGCCGGGATAAGGCCCACTGGTGAGGGGCACATTTGTGCCGTGAAAAGGAAAAAAATTGTATTTTTCACTTTCACAGCACATGTTCTACAAATGTGCCCATCACCAGTGGGGTCCATATTCTCACTGCTCCCCTTGTTAGATTCCTTGAGGGGTGTAGTTTCCAAAAAGCAGTCACTTGTGGGGCGTTCCTAGTGTCCTGGCAGTACAGGAGCTTTGTAATTGCGACATGGCCTCCATCCTCTATTCCAGTCTCTAAATGGCGCTCTGTCCCTTTGGTGGCTTGCCCTGTGCCCATATGGCACAATATATCCACATGTGGACATTACCCAAGGGTAATTACCCTACACGTTTTGCATTTGTATTCCCTTTTAACCCCTTTTAAACACAATTGGTAGAGCAATTTCCCCCGAGTACGGAAATACCCCACATGTGGACATAAGGCGCCATGCGGCTGCAAGACGGGCTTTTGGAGGCTGGATTTGGCTGGAATGGATTTTCAAGGGCCATGTTGTATTTAAAAGGACCCTGTGTTGCCAAGACAGTTGAAACTCTCCACAAGTGACTCCATTATGGAAACTACCCCCCTCAGGGAATGTAACAAGGGGTGCAGTGAGCATATGGACCCCACTGGTAACGGGCACAAATGTGGAAATGTAGGTTTAGCCTTTAATTTTTTATTTTCACAAGGGGTGAAAATAAAAAAAACACAAAATGTGTAGAGCAATTTTCCCTGAGTCCGTAAATACCCCACATGTGGACATAAAGCGCCATGTGGATTTTGGAGGCTGGATTTGGCCAGAATGGATGATAAACGCCATGTTGAATTTACAGAGCCCTCGTGCTGCCAAGACAGTAGAAACCCCCCACAAGTGATCCCATTCTGGAAACTACACCCCATAAGGAATCTAACAAGGGGTGCAGTGAGGATTTGGACCCCACTGGTGACGGGCACATTTGTGCAGTGAAAGTGAAAAAATGTAACTTTTCACTTTCACGTCACATTGTTCCACATTTGTGCTAGTGGGGTCCATATCCTCACTGCACCCCTTGTTAGATTCCTTGAGGGGTGTAGTTCCCAGAATGGGGTCACTTGTGGGGGGTGTCCAGTGTTTTGGCAGCACGAGGGCTGTGTAAATGCGACATGGCCCTTGAAATCCTTGAAATGACGAAATATAACGGAGGCGTTGAAATTCACTAGGCACTCCTTTGTATCTGAGGCTTGTGGTTGCGTCAAATAGCGCAATAGGGCCACATGTGGGGTATTTCTATAAACTGCAGAAACGGGGCAATAAATATTGGGGTGCATTTCTCTGGTAATAGGTTTATAATTATGAAAGATATTGGATTATAGTTAAATTTTCAATTTTCTTACACACTTAGCTTTTATTTCTGTGACCTAAAGGGTTAAAACACTTTCTGGATGTGCTTTTGCACAGTTTGGGGGGTGCAGTTTCTGAAATGGGGTGCTTTGTGGGGCTTCATAACATACAGTCCCCTCACATACACTTCAAACGTCAACTGGTCCCTTGAAAAATCAGATTATGAAACTCTTGTGAAAATGCTGCTAAACTTTGAAGCTTCTATTGTCTTATAAAGTTGAAGGCAAGTTTAATAAATGGCGCCAACATAAAGTAGACTTATTGCTTATGCTATTTAATATATAATTTATGTGGCATAACCATTGTCCTTAGCACAAAATTTCAAAGTTAGAAAAAAATGCAATTTTTCACGTTATTTTGGGGTTTTTCATAAACATAGGCTGTAAGTATCGACTCAAATTTACCAGAAATATAAAGTATAACTATCTGAGAATGAGCCGGATAGGTAACAGCATCCTGAAGTTATTAATGCATAAAGTGACACAGGTCATATTCCTGAAATTTGGTCCGGTCCTTAAGGCCATTTTGGGCTCTGTCTTTAAGAGGTTAAAAAAATCTCAAGTCTTTCAGTACTTATCATCTGTTGTATGTCCTGCAGGAAGTGGTGTATTCTTTCAAGCCTAGAGAGCAGGAGAGGTTTTCTACATGGATTTGCTACTGCTCTGGACAGTTCCTGACATGGACAGAGGTGGCAGCACAGACTGGAAACAATATACCACTTCCTGCAGGACATACAGCAGCTGATAAGTACTGGAAGACAGAAAATATTTAAATAGAAGTAAATTACAAAACTATATAACTTTCTAACACTAGTTAATTTTAAAGAAAACATTTTCTCTAGAGAATTTTACCTAGTTGAGCTTAAATATATCACCACATTGGTATCATACACTAACTATTATTGACTATATGAGTGCTATTATAATGTTAGTGTACAGATCCTGTGTAGACCTTGTATCTGACCACTGTATGGCGGTATTATTGGTTATATGAGTGCTTGTATAGTGGTAGTGTACAGATCCTATAGCTGGTATCCGACCACTGTATGGCAATATTTTTGCATGTATGTGTGTTTGCATAGTTGTAGTGTTGTACAGATCCTGTGTAGACATTGTATCTGACCACTATATGGCGGTATTATTGGTCATATATGTGCTTGTATAGTAGTAGTACACACATGATCATGTCATTAGGTAAATCCTAGCTATTTTATTTTTCTTGTATTGTTCATAGTGTAATTTACAAATGAATGTGAGAAGTGATAGTTGGCTCCATCCTAGGTGTTGTGTGACATTGTGTATTTTCTGTCATATGGCAGGGATTATATTGAATAAGGGCTGCTGGGATATCACTGCCGCACCTGCTATTTAGTCCCAGTCCAGCCCTGCTCCTAGGTCTGGATGAGTCCCGTACACTAGGTTCCATACCTACTCTAACTTAGGGGTTATCCAGGATAAGAATAAACACAGCTACTTTCTTGCAAAAACAGCACCAGTCCTGTCCTCAGGTTGTGTGTGGTACTACAATTGAGCTCCATTCACTTCAATAGAACCGAGCTGCTAAACCTGAGCCAAACTGAGGACAGGAGAGGTGCTGTTTCTGGAAGAAAGCGGACATGTTTTTCTAAGCCTGGATAAGACTTTAGTCGCCTTCTGAGTTGCTCTCCTTCAAGCACTGCACTTGTCTGGTTATTCTGATATCTATCTATTGCGTTTTTATGAGAGAGAAAAGAAGTAGATTTAGAGCCCTTTCTACTGGGTGCCTTACTTAGTCTGGCCTCTCCCCATTGACCTCTCTGGCACGGGAGACCCCACCAGGAGCATTAACTCCAGCCAGCTTAGCTCAATGGATCACTAAGGCACGCAAGCTCCCTCACCACGTCAAGGTGAAGGCACAAAGAGGGAGCCCTCCCACCCTCCCACAAGCTCTACAAAGTCTTACGTAGCTTGTGCTTAACCAGAATCTAGTGGTTTTAGTTAAGTTTAAGTCTAGTTGGTTTAGTTAGTTTAAATCTGGTCTAGTTAAAGATTTAAGTCCGATGCTTAAGTTAAGTTAAGATTAAGTTGTTAAAATTTAGATTGGAGCAGAGATCAGTAGAGGTTGATGCTCTACATGTAGATATCGTCATCATCATTATCAGCATCTTCTTTGTCAGTAATGACGGGATGATATTGATTTGACCACTCCGGGCACACAAAGCTGAACTTATTAAACATTTGCTGATCTTCAGGTTTGATGATGTTTGGTGGTTCAGCAAATTTCATAGGTTCTTCAGCATTGAGGTCAACAGAGGATGTCATCATAATTGCTGGTGGAACAATGCTCCCGACTTCCACGTCCTCCCAATTGATATCCGAGAAGAATGGATGGCTCCTGATGTCCTCTTTGACTCCCAGCCGCTCGAACTGGTCTTTACGCAGCAGGCTTTTTAAGATGTTAACTGCGTCATCAGTAAGGGACTTTGGGTAGTCTGGAGTATGAAACAGGACAGAGATTTCTGTTTCGGTCTGGTCTCTTCCATAAAATGGACGCTTGAAGGTCAAAAGATTGTAGAGGATGACGCCAATGGCGAAATAGTCGACTCCTCTCCCATGTAGCTGGCGTTTTATCATCTCTGGGGCTGCATATCCTGGTGTACCTCCGCACACAGTTCTGGTCAGGCTATACGCATTTGTCACAGCAAAGCCGAAATCTGTTATTTTTATGTGGCCTTCTCTGGTGAGAAGTATATTTTCTGGCTTCAGGTCCCGATGGATAATATTTCTTCTGTGCAGGAACTCTGTGCCACATACCACTTCGGCTGTGATGAACTTTACTGTGTCGGTATCAAGAGGCGAGTGGTTTTTGACAAATTCAAACAGGTCCCCTCCGGTGGCCAGTTCCATCACATAACAGGCAAAGTTTTGCGTGTGAAAGGCGGCCAAGCCATGGATCAAGTATGGGCTTTCATGAGTTAGTTGCAGGATATGGCGTTCTTTAAAGCTGACGTGCCTCTTCTCTGTCACTTTAATGGCAACAAATTCACTGCGGATGATGTCTTTTGCCAAGAGGACTTTACCGAAGGTTCCTTCTCCCAGTGAATGGTAGAAGGTGAAGCAGTCCAATGTTAGGGGGACTGTAACAGGTGAGGTCTCTTTAGAGTTGTCAGGGTCTTCTTTGGATGACGGATTCCTGATGTTACTGGGTCCTGGCATTTCACAGGAACGTTCTTCATTGAGTTTAGATGTTCCTCTCCATTTTGAATTAATGATCCATTCCCAACATTTTTGCAGTTGGGCTAAGAACGGGATCTTGGCACTTTTCTGGGCTTCATGGTCCTTCTTCGGTCCGTCGTGGTCCTTCTTCGGTCCGTCGTGGTCCTTCTTCGGTCCTTCCTCTTCGGTCTCCTGTTGATGCTTCTCTTCATATCGTGCCATATAGTGCTGGGCATACAGGAACTCCACGCTATGAATCCGGTCACACAATTCCTGATATTCTTCTTCCATAGCTATTTGGCCCACATAGTGCAAGGCACATATGTCATCCATGTTGATGGTTTGGTCACACCATCGTTGGTAGTCCTCTAACGTGGCTTCTTGTTCAGCGTAGTATAGGGCCCTCAGGTCATCCAGGTTGTGGCACTGGTCACACAGTAGTTGGTGCTCCTGCAGTATGGCTTCCTGTATACGGCTATCTGTTACAAAGGAAAAGAATAGATGTGTGAATTAATAGAAAGAGGTCATATAGGGAATATAGGAGGCTTATTATTACAGAGTGGACACAGAGAGGTAATAATACTACAGAGGGGGCAAAGAGGGGTCCTAATTCCACTGAGGGGAGGCAGCATGTCATAATACTACAAAGGGGGCACAGAGGAGATTGTATAGGACAGAGGGGGCTCCGAAGCATCCTATTATTACAGTGGGGGCAGAGACAGCTTTACTACTACACAGAAGGTATAGTGGGTCCAAATATCAAAGAGGGGCCCTAGTACTAAAGAGGGGACACAGAGGCATTGTTATAATACAGACACATCCTAATACCACAGAGGGGGCAAAACAGGTCCCAGTGCTATAAAGGGGGCACAAAGGGGTCATTATACCTCCCAGAGGGTGATGGGGTTAGTGATGTTACAGAGAGGGAAAGCGGAAAACATTACAAATTGGTGCGAAATTCAGTCCCTAGTTTCTGGCCATATGCCATGTACTGCCGCTTTAATGCCCTTTTGTCACCGAGAAAACCACAATGAATGTACACTGCAATACATTACTTTTACTATACATATATTATAGTATTGCAGTATATTGTACTAGCTGAGTCTGTTGGGAATGGAAAGTGGAATCTGATTGGTTTCTAGGGGCAACTGAGACAGTTTCACTTTCCACCATGTTTGATAAATCTCCCCCAATGTTCTTTATCCTGTATGGTGAACGTGGGGCATGAAAAACATCCACACATCCCACAATAAAAGTGAAAAAGGACGATAAACTCCTATGGACAGCAGCTTCAGTTTATATTCCTGGGATATAAAAGATGGCTACCTGCCTCACGCATCCCTAGGAAGACGAGTAAAACCGATCAACAAGGCCCCAAATACTAAAATTACCTAATGGGGTGGGGACAACAAAGGTGAGTGGTTCACAGGACACCATGCAGCTTACAGCCACTATTGGAGGGGGTAACTACTGTGTGGGGGCGCTATTCCCATGAATCAGCCCCACTGTGTGTGTGTTCTATGGAGCCCTAAGGATGCATGTACAATTCCAGTTGTTGGTCCTACCTGTGGCGTCCATCAGAGGGATGATAATGCTGTGGCTGGAAGATTTCCTCTTCTTACATGTCATCCGGGCCCAGGCACTTTGCAGGCAGGCTAAGACACGGTTCTTTCTTGGCTTCTTGGTTGTAGTTGGCTGCTCCTGACCGTCATCATCATCATCTCCTCTGTCCTTGTCTCTCCTCTCATCCTCTCCATAATTCTTCTCCTTCTCTTCTGTGTCTCCTTCAAGATGATTCCTCTTGTTTTTTGCCTTCATTTTAGGTTGTGGTCAAATCTATATCGATGATCCAATCCAAGTGATGATATCAGTAAGTGAGAGCGATCCCTCCCATGTATCTCTGCTGAGCGGCAGTTATCAACTGATGGAATGTTACCTGTGCAGCTAAGTGTACAATGTCTGTGTGATGTCATAGCCTTTCCTTTGTGATGTCATCAGCTTTCCTTTGTGATGTCAAAGATCAACAGAGTTCCATAGTCTTGTGAGTGAGGGAAGAAATGCACCAACATATATGTGTATAATGTGTATAGATACTAACTATATATATATATATATATATATATATATATATTCTACTTTTGGAAAAGAAAAAACAATCAATTTGCTTTACAAAAAAATAAAGAGGTTCTGTCTCGGTATCATGTTACAATATCTGTGTATTTTACTGTATAAATGTCCGAAGCAGAAATAGGCCAATAGAATTTGGTTACCCGCTGTTTTAATGTATTTTGTAAAGTTAATAAAAATATTAAAATCAGGCATTTTTGTTAGAAATTTTATATTAAGATATATTAAGAGTTTTTTTTCTGCCAATTTATCCCATTTTACTGAGACTGTTCTTCTTACTGACCCCCTCTTCATATATACACAACAATGGGGGGCTGTGCTGTGTGTTTCTGTAAGTCTTTTACATACAAACAAATTATTACAACAATAATAACAACGACAATAATATAAATACCGTATAGCTGTAGGGTGTAGAGACAGTATATACAAGTCCACCCAGGTATTAGCTGCTCCAGCCTCATTCTCCCCATACACATCAGTGTAATAACAGCCACATGTGCAAACCACAACCACACTAATAACCCTCCTAACCTCATCTGTGCACAATACCCAACATCACATATACTAACCCCCTGGGCTGCTGGTATCGTCTCACACCAAATAACTGTGCCCACACCCAACACCACACACTAATATACAATAGTGTAGTGCTGTGTGTTACATAGGAGAGTTAGATACAGCAACTTATCTGAGTGTATCACACCAGAGGCCGCCTGGCTTCCCTCATACTCAGTGGTGGACATATCACTTGTGCAGCCGCTACGGCTGCACAGGGGCCCCGGGCAACACAGGGGCCCGTCAGGCTCAGACTATGAGCCTCAGCCTAGCGGGCCCCTCCACTGCCATGATAGGCTTAGATACAGCAGCTCAGTAGACAGTATTGCACATGATAGGCTTAGATACAGCAGCTCAGTAGACAAGTATCACACATAATAGGCTTAGATACACGAGCTCAGTAGACAGTATCACACATGATAGGCTTAGAAACACCTGCATGTTGCATGTAATATGCTGTGTGATATTGAAAGTTTTATTACCATCGCTGGATACAAAATCCACTGCCCTTACCACATTCGGGCAAGCCACACGGCAGTGGATTTTGTATCCAGCGATGATAATAAAACTTTCAAGATCACACACCATATTACTTGCAACACGGAAGGTGTCATTTATTATGCTACCTGTCGTGTAATCTCATTTATGTAGGACTCGCCTCGCGGAAACTGAAAACAAGGGTCCGAGAACATGTCCTAGACATCTGGCGAGTGATGGAAAAGGAAGATCTATACCAGCGGAAACCAATTGCCAGACACTGTAAGATGGCACATGATGGGAATGCAAGCCTCCTGAAGATAAGAGACATTGACAGAGTCCACATTGGAAGAAGAGGAGGGGATTGGAATTTTTTTTTGGCACAGATGGAAACGCGTTGGATCGTTAGGATCGACTGTGTAAGTCCTAGAGCAGGGGTACTCAACAACTTTTAGTGGAGGTCCACTTACCGGGGTCTATTGTCAGGTGAAGGTCCGAGCTGAACATCAGTAGGAAACGTGTTTTGTTATTTTTCACAAACGTTCAACTATTTACATACAGAATTGCTGCTTATTAGCAGGAAAACGGGCATTTTTTCTCTCTCAACAGCCCTTTGGTATTAGGTACAAAAGGGGTGACTGCCCTGGTAGTATATAACCCCCCTGTTGCTCCCCCAGTAGTGTATAGCCCCCTGTTGCTCCCCCAGTAGTATATAACCCCCTGTGAGCTCTCCCCCTGTAGTATATAGCCCCCTGGGAGCTCCCCCCAGTAGTATATAGCCCCCTTGTGAGCTTCCCCCAGTAGTATGTAGCCCCCCTGTGCTTCCCCCAAGTAGTATATAGCCCCCCTGTGAGGTCCCCCAAGTAGTATATAGCCCCCCTGTGTTCTCCCCCTGTAGTATATAGCCCCCTGTGAGCTCCCCCCAGTAGTATATAGCCCCCCAGTAGTATTTAGCCCCCCTGTGCGCTCCCCCAGTAGTATATAGCCCCCTCTGTAGTATATAGCCCCCCTGTGCGCTCTCCCCCTGTAGTATATAGCCCCCTGTGAGCTCCCCCCAGTAGTATATAGCCCCCCAGTAGTATATAGCCCCCTGTAAGCTCCCCCCAGTAGTATATAGCCCCCCAAGTAGTATATAGCCCCCTGTGAGCTCCCCCCAGTCGTATATAGCCCCCCAGTGCGCTCTCTCCTTATAGATGGCCCACAGACAAAAAAACAAACAACCCACAACTCACCTAGCACCTCGTTCCCCGCTGCGGCTGTCTTCTTCTCTTCTCCTGTCCGTCCGCCCCCCGGCTGATACGCGCTCTCTGGGGATGTCCCGGGGATTCCCCAGCAGAGGGCGTACCAGTGACCTCAGTGTGTGCTGCCGGCATGTACTTCCGAGAAGTACAGGCCGGCAGTGTACACAGAGGTCTTTGGTGCGCGCTCTGCTGGGGAATCCCCGGGACATCCCCAGAAAGCGTGTATCAGCCGGGGGCTGCACCGGCACTGCCCCCATCCCCACAGGCGTACAGAAAACTAAGAACAGTATGCCTATGGGGCGGGAGGCATTGCAGTAGGGAGCGGGACCTCCTAACCAACCCCGGATCCGGTCCGCCCCGGGCGGTTATGAGGTCTGACCAGGGAGCCGGACAGCTGGCCTCCGCGGTCCGGGTTTGGACCGCAGTCCGCCAGTTGAGGACCCCTGTCCTAGAGGGTTGAATGAAGTTCTGAGCTTTGCCCCCTTCTTATAGCTGGATCTAACTCTGGTTCCCTATATATATACATACTGTTTTTAGTTACTAATTGTTGTTTTTTATGTGTTTTTAGAATTTTCGTGAGAAGTCCTGTCCTGGAGGATTACAAGAACAACGTCCATTCTGACCACCGGGAGTCGGTGAGGGGGGGGGGGGAAGCATTTTTTGTTTTCACATGTCATTGATTTTCCCACTTTGATTCAAGCACTGACACTTTGGTCCATCATGTTCTCATGAAATGTTGTTGTTCATACGGTTGTGTTCTAATTTGTCATTAATTTATCACTTCTATTCAGATATACTCTTTTATTTTTATTACTGCACATTCATATTATAATATTTTTGTCATTTGCATTTTTGCTCAATTATGCCCGGTCACTTTACATATTCTTTCCTCATTCTATTCATACACTTTCATTCTTTTGCACATATACACTTTACTGTGCACTCCGTAGCACTTACACTTTATTGAGTTTAACATCCATCTATTATCATGCACTTTATTGTTTTTATATATATTTTATATATATGCAATTAATGTGTTAAGTATATGGGCTTCCTGTACAAATTATATCTACATTAAGGCTATATTCACACGAACGGGCTTGCAGCGAGATTCTCGCTGCGAGCCCGGCAGGTCCTGGCAGTTCCCACACACTACATACTTGCTGCGGTCTAAACGACCGCAGCGAGTATGTAATTTTACCGCCCTTAACCCCTTCTGATGCCGCCCGCTCCGCTCCCCAGCTCTGTATACATTACCTCTCCTCGCTGCACGGGTCCGGCGTCCTGCTCTCCCGTCTGGCCAAACAGTGTGTTGCCCAGCCGCAGTCACTGATTGGCCGGACGGGAGAGCAGAACGCCGAACCCGTGCAGCGAAGAGAGGTAAGGTATATACACAGCGGGGGAGCCGGGCGGGAGCAGAAGGGGTTAAGGGCAGCAGAATTACATACTCGCATATTCTTGCATGCATTTACTTATATGTATTCAGTGAGTGGGCGGTAGCTATCCGGAGGCGGTGTGACGCTTCCTCCATGCCAGGTTAGCGTCCTCAGCTCCCTGGCAACGCGGCGTGATGACGTGCGGGTCACGTGACGTTGTTGCGCTGCCGCATCGGGAAGCGGAGCATGTGACTGGTTAGGGGGAGGCATCTATACACCAGAACTCCGGCTAGCTATGGTGTATTTAAGGACAGGGACACGGGGGAATGCCAGCCTCCTGGAAAAAGCAAGACCCGAAACGGGCGTTGGAGGAGCGGCACATATCCACCTCGCAGGTAGTGTTATTTCTATTACTTCATCTCCCTCTCCGGTGCTTACTAGGTCACTGGCCTCTGTGCAATTGGTTTGACTATACCAGTTACTGGAGGGTTAGTGCAATGGCAACTACTGACACAGGTGTGGTGTTATTTGTATATTCCTTTACATTGCGCTTTATGTATTTATAATTCTTATTTCCTGTGGGGTGTGATTGCCTATGTGCATGGCTATGAGATCATCTTTTAATACGTGTATTATGTATTTTTAATGTATTCCTTAATAAAGATTAGGTCTTGTTAGGGTACAAACACACACACCGTATACGCAGCGTATTTACTGCTGCAATACGCAGCAAATACGCAGCAGATTAGATCTAAATAACTGAACACAGCATCAAATCTGCTGCAGGCAGGCGGGCTATATACAGGGGGAGAGAGCACAGCGGGCTATATACCGGGGGAGAGAGCACAGGGGGGCTATATACTGGGAGAGAGCACAGGGGGAGGGGGGCTATATACAGGGGGAGAGAGCACAGGGGGCTATATACCGGGGAGAGAGCACAGGGGGCTATATACCGGGGGAGAGAGCACAGGGGGGCTTAATACTGGGAGAGAGCACAGGGGGGCTATATACTGGGAGAGAGCACAGGGGGGGGGCTATATACAGGGGGAGAGAGCACAGGGGGCTAAATACCGGGGAGAGAGCACAGGGGGGCTATATACTGGGGGAGAGCACAGGGGGGCTATATACAGGGGGAGAGCGCACAGGGGGATATATAGTGGGAGAGAGCACAGGGGGGGCTATATACTTTGAGAGTGCACAGGGGGGCTATATACTACAGGGGGAGAGTGCACAGTGCCATTGGCTCCCTCCCTGTCAGTCACTCTTGTGGCCGCAGTGGTGACAAGAGGCCGCTCTCCTCACCTGGTGTCGGCGCCGAGTGACGTTTCCGAGTGCGGCCTCTAGTGACCGTTGCAGTGCGGCCACAGAAGGAAGAGAAGAGGACGCGCAGGACTCAGGTGAGTATAAGTAGTTTGTTTTTTTAATGCTCTATGGGAGGGGGAGAGTGCACAGGGGGGCTATACTGGGAGAGTGCACAGGGGGGCTATATAGTACAGGGGGAGAGTGCACAGGGGGGCTATATACTACAGGGGGAGAGTGCACAGGGGGCTATATACTACAGTGGGACAGTTCACAGGGGGCTATATACCGGGGGAGAGAGCACAGGGGGCTATATACTGGGGGAGAGAGCACAGGGGGGCTATATACTGGGAGATAGCACAGGGGGGCTATATACAGGGGGAGAGCACACAGGGGGCTATATACTGGGAGAGAGCACAGGGGAGCTATATACTGGGAGAGTGCACAGGGGGGCTATATACTACAGGGGGAAAGGGCACAGGGGGGCTACATACTACAGGGGGAGAGTGCACAGGGGGGTATATACTACAGTGAGAGAGTGCACAGAGGGGCTATTTACTGGGGAAGAGCGCACACAGGGGGGCTATATACTACAGGGGGAGAGTGCACAGGGGGCTATATACTACTGGGGGAGAGCGCACAGGTGGCCTATATACTACTTGGGGAGAGCCCACAGGGGTGCTATATACTACAGGGGGAGAGCCCACAGGTGGCCTATATACTACAGGGGGAGAGTGCACAGGGGGGCTATATACCACTAGGGGAGAGGGCACACAGAGGGGCTATATACTACAGGGGGAGAGTGCACATGGGGGCTATATACTACTGGGGTAGAGTGCACAGGGGCTATATGCTACAGGTGGAAAGTGCACAGGGACTATTTGCTACAGGGGGAGAGAGCACAGAGGAGCTATATACTACAGGGGGAGAGTGCACAGGGGGGCTATATACTACTGGGGAAGAGCGCACAGGGGCTATATACTACAGGGGGAGAGCACACAGGGGGGCTATATACTACAGGGGGAGAGCACACAGGGGGGCTATATTCTACAGGGGGAGCTATATACTAATAATGCAGTCACCCCCTGTGTACCTCATTTTAAAGGGCTGGTGAGAGAGAGAAAGTGCCAGTTTTCCCACTAATAAGCATCAATTCTGTATGTAAAATGTAAATAGTTCAACAACGTTTGTGAAAAGTAACAAAACACGTTCCCTACTGATGTTCAGCTCGGACCTTCACCTGACAAAAGACCCCGGTAAGTGGACCCTCACTAAAAGTTGTTGGTACCCCTGGTATATGCTGTATGTAGTGTATATAGTATGTGCTGTACTGTATGCTGTATGTAGTGTATAGAGTATGCTGTATGTAGAGTATTTGCTGTATATAGTGTATAGGGTATATGTTGTATGTAGTGTATAGAGTATTTGCTGTATATAGTGTATAGGGTATATGCTGTATGTAGTGTGTACAGAATATGCTGTATATAGTGTATATGATTTATGTAGTGTATATTGTATATGCTGTATGTAGTGTATATAGAATGTACTGTATGCTGTATGTAGTGTATATAGTATATGCTGTATGTAGTGTACACTCACCAGCCACTTTATTAGGTACACCATGCTAGTAACGGGTTGGACCCCCTTTTGCCTTCAGAACTGCCTCAATTCTTCGCGGCATAGATACAACAAGGTGCTGGAAGCTTCCTCAGAGATTTTGGTCCATATTGACATGATGGCATCACACAGTTGCCGCAGATTTGTCGGCTGCACATCCATGATGCGAACCTCCCGTTCCACCACATCCCAAAGATGCTCTATTGGATTGAGATCTGGTGACTGTGGAGGCCATTGGAGTACAGTGAACTCATTGTCATGTTCAAGAAACCAGTCTGAGATGATTCTAGCTTTATGACATGGCGCATTATCCTGCTGAAAGTAGCCATCAGATTTTGGGTACATTGTGGTCATAAAGGGATGGACATGGTCAGCACCAATATTTAGGTAGGCTGTGGCGTTGCAATGATGCTCAATTGGTACCAAGGGGCCCACAGAGTGCCAACAAAATATTGCCCACACCATGACACCACCACCACCAGCCTGAACCGTTGATACAAGGCAGGATGGATCCATGCTTTCATGTTGTTGACGCCAAATTCTGACCCTACCATCCGAATGTCGCAGCAGAAATCGAGACTCATCAGACCAGG
Organism: Dendropsophus ebraccatus; assembly: GCF_027789765.1. Lineage (NCBI taxonomy): Eukaryota > Metazoa > Chordata > Amphibia > Anura > Hylidae > Dendropsophus > Dendropsophus ebraccatus. The sequence continues at coordinate 26,943,983 of NC_091466.1, forward strand.
CAACGTTTTTCCAATCTTCTACTGTCCAATTTCGATGAGCTTGTGCAAATTGTAGCCTCAGTTTCCTGTTCTTAGCTGAAAGGAGTGGCACCCGGTGTGGTCTTCTGCTGCTGTAGCCCATCTGCCTCAAAGTTGGTCGTACTGTGCGTTCAGAGATGCTCTTCTGCCTACCTTGGTTGTAACGGTTGGATATTTGAGTCACTGTTGCCTTTCTATCAGCTCGAACCAGTCTGCCCATTCTCCTCTGACCTCTGGCATCAACAAGGCATTTCCGCCCACAGAACTGCCGCTCACTGGATGTTTTTTCTTTTTCGGACCATTCTCTGTAAACCCTAGAGATGGTTGTGCGTGAAAATCCCAGTAGATCAGCAGTTTCTGAAATACTCAGACCAGCCCTTCTGGCACCAACAACCATGCCACGTTCAAAGGCACTCAAATCACCTTTCTTCCCCATACTGATGCTCGGTTTGAACTGCAGGAAATTGTCTTGACCATGTCTACATGCCTAAATGCACTGAGTTGTCGCCATGTGATTGGCTGATTAGAAATTAAGTGGTAACGTGTAGTTGGACAGGTGTACCTAATAAAGTGGCCGGTGAGTGTATATAGTATGTGCTGTACTGTATGCTGTATATAGTGTATATAGTATGTGCTGTACTGTATGCTGTATGTAGTGTGTATAGTATGTGCTGTACTGTATGCTGTATGTAGTGTATATAGTATATGCTCTAGGTAGTGTATATAGTATGTGCTGTACTGTATGCTGTATGTAGTGTGTATAGTATGTGCTGTACTGTATGCTGTATGTAGTGTGTATAGTATGTGCTGTACTGTATGCTGTATGCAGTGGCGGATTAAATGTACCCTGGGCCCCGGGCTGTCCACCCAACCTGCCCCCCCCCACAAGTCAATTTGCCCACATTATAATCCGCTACTGCGCCCCCCCCCCCCCCACTGTCCCCAATAAACACTGCCTGCCTCACCTCCATGCTGGCCCCAATAAACATAATGTTTGGTCCCTTGCTGCTACCCCCAGTTAGCATTGCCCACCCCACCTCCACTGCCCCCAATAAACATATTGCCACCTCACCTGGTCCCCTGATGTCGCCCCCCCCCCCAAGGTCACAGCAGCACAGAGGATGTCAGGAGAAGAGGGTGCTGATCTATAGGGGAGGTCCCAGCAGCACAGAGGATGTCAGGAGAGGAGGGTGCTAATCCTATAGGAGATGGTCCCCCTTTATAGATGGTCTCCCTCTTTCCCCCTCTATAGATTGTCCCTCTCTTTCCCCCTTTATACATGGTCCCCCTCTCTCCCCCTCTATAGATGGTCCCCCTCTTCCCCCTCCCTTATAGATGGTCCCCCTCTTTCCCCCCTTTATAGATGGTCCCCCTCTTTCCCCCTCCCTTATACATGGTCCCCCTCTTTCCCCCTCTATAGATGGTCCCCCTCTTTCCCCCCTTTATAGATGGTCCCCCTATTTCCCCCTTTATAGATGGTCCCCCTCTTTCCCCCCTTTATAGATGGTCCCCCTCTCCCCCCTCCCTTATAGATGATCCCCCTCTCCCCCTCCCTTTATAGATGGTCCCCCTCTTTCCCCCCTTTATAGATGCCCCCCCCCCCCCTCTTCTCCCCTTTATAGATGCCCCCCAGTCAGTAAATAACACAAAAATAACAAAATACAACTCACCTACCCTGCGTTCCGCTGTCGATTCTCTCTCCTTCGTCAGTCTCCGGCTGATGCACGGCTGCCGGGGGAGTCCCGTCCTCTCCCCGGCAGCGCGCGCATCACACAGCTCCTAGTGCCGCCTGGGCCCTGACTTCCGGTACGTGCGCTCCCAGTACCGGAAGTCAGGGCCCCAGGCGGCATTAGGAGCTGTGTGATGCGCGCGCTGCCGGGGAGAGGACGGGACACCTCCAGCAGCCGCGCATCAGCCGGAGACTCTGGTGACCGCAAGCGAAACAATGCTTGCGGTCACAAGAGCCTGCAGTGGCGGGGGGAAGGGGGCCTCCCGGGCGGCATTATAATGTGGGCGGCGTGGCATGGGCCCCCCCGGAGCCTCGGGCCCCGGGCGGCCGCCCAAACCACCCACATTATAATCCGCCACTGGCTGTATGTAGTGTATATAGTATATGCTGTATATAGTGTATATAGTATATGCTGTATGTAGTGTATATAGTATGCGTGTATTGTATGCTGTATGTAGTGTATATAGTATAATGCTCTATGTAGTGTATATAGTATATGCTGTATATAGTATATGCTGTATGAACTGTATATAGTATGTGCTGTACTGTATGTTGTATGTAGTGTATATAGTATATGCTGTATATAGTGTATATAGTATATGCTCTATGTAGTGTATATAGTATATGCTGTATATAGTATATACTGTATGTAGTGTATACAGTAATGTGAGACAGTGACAGGGATGGTGGTTGGGAATCGCTATATCTCCCCAAGATACCTATCATACGTGAGCACTAGGTTCCAGAAAGTCCCTATCTCATCCAGGGAAAGCTGGGTGAGATATGGAGGAATCCAGGAAAGCTAAAACCCATAGCAAACTACTTGCTATTGGCTGCTTTGTAGTGGCTGTAAATGGGCCTGGATATTTATGGAATGACAGGCAGGTTGGTAGTGGGGCCTGTCATTCCCTTTCTGGCCAGTCCAGGTTTTTGTGTCTGGCCCAAGTCAGCCCAAGTGCTGGAGGCCACTGATCACTGCCTGATAAGAGGAGGCACAGAGTGTGCAGAGTGCGGCTGTGCATGGAGGTCTCTCCTGGCAGTGGGGAGGGTCAGGGCTGCTAAAGCTTCTGCTGGGACTCTCAGCCACACCGGTATTGTACCAACTTGTGTTGTTTTATGTTGGGTGACTGGTAGCACGTCCCCTGTATAGCCAGGATTTGCTTTGTTAGTTAGAGCTCAGACGAGCAGGATTTATCTTATTTTGGGCCTGTATGTAAGGCTGAATTTCTTTTGGCTTCAATAAACAAGCAGGGACGTCTCTGTTTTATCCTAGTTTGTGTCACTGTCTCTGGCTGCCGTCCCTGCTGTCTGTGCTGCTCTACAGAGCTAATCTCCCACACTACAAGGCTACAATTTAAGAATTTTAAAACAGATTTTATCAACATAATTAAAAAGTCTCCAACTTCATTATGCAGTGCCAAAGGATCCAGTATTACAGACAACCACAAGCCACAGTATCTGTCATATAGTAACTAAATGGTGACAGTAAGCACATGAGCTGTAATCATGTAGTGTATGTGCTTACTGTCACCATATAGTTACTATATGACATAGATGCTGTGGCTTGTGGTTGTCTGTAATACTGGATCCTTTTGTCTTGGATATAGTCATTGGCTGTATCCATGTTTTCCAGACAACCTTAGAGCTTTATCCAAGTTTATCCAGCAGCCACCGCTAATCAAATGCCGAACGTTCGGGTTCTGATTGACTCGAGCCCGAACCCGGTTCGCTCATCTCTAGTAATAATATTTTGGACAGGTGATATGAGGGTTCATTAACTCTACGAGGCTGGGTTCACACTGCATTTTTGCAATCTGTTTAACATATCCATTTTTATTTGGTTACTTTTAACGGATAGAAAAACGTAGTCAACACTACTTTTGTGTCCGTAAAAAAAAAATGCGTCCGTTTCAATTTTTTTTTTTTTATAATGGAAGTCAGTGGAAAAATGGATAACATACAATTGCATCGTGTTTTGTTTTTTTTTTTTTTTTAATAAAACATATACGTTAAACGGCTTGCAAAAATGCAGTGTGAACCCAGCCTGAGGCAGAGACCTTGTTATAGATTTGGTTGTCCATTGGAACTATTGTGTATAAACAGTATTGGCTGGGGGCAGTATATTCTGCCTCCAACCACTAGATGACGCTCTCTCCTCCCAGCTACAGGGCTTGGCAGGAACGTCACTCCTAGAAGAAGAGGCTAGAAGAGCCTGAGGGAAATGAATGGCCGTGTGCTGCAGGGAGCCAGGTAATCATGAGGAGCCCACATGAGGGGGATTATGGTGGAGGAAGTAAAGCTATATACATTGGTGTGAGCGGCTAAGAGACCAGTAATCAGAGCTATGACTAATATACACTGTATACACAGCTCTGATTACCAGTCTCCCAGTATACTAGCCTCTCATACCAATGTATATAGCGTTATCACCTTTAGCATAATTCCTTATGTGGTCTCCTCATTATACCACCAGTCTCACACCGCACTTTATATACTGGTGGTATAATGAGGTGCCCACACGAGTGGGGTTATGCTGAAGGAGATAAAGCTCCAGTCTGCCCCAGTCACCAAGGTTTCATGTGGCCCCATGCAGTTGTTTGCTGGAGGACAGTGTCGGAAAGGTGTTCACACCCAACACGCTCCCCGGCAGTCCTCCTGTGACTTCTTCAGGTCTTTCTTCTGTTACTCCGGCTGCTACTTCCCAAACTGATTTTGTCTCTGTAGTGATAGGTCACTCAGCCAATCACTGGCCGCAGTGTTGCTCCGCCTCAGTCAGTGATTGCCTGAGAAGGCTCAGAGCTGAGAAACAGACGTCTCAGAAGTAACGGCCAGAGCAGGAAGACGTGACGGAGGACCCTCATGGAAGTGTGGTAGGTGAGAATAGGCAGCTTATTTCCTTTGTGGCCCTATCTGCCTGTCCGTCTATCTTTGTAAGTGGCTACAATTCAGCGGCCAGGTGATGTTCTGTGGACCAGGTGTGGGGATTTTGGCTCCTGTTCTGCTGTATATGGAATTCTGTACTTGTAAGTCACCGCATCAGCAGGGTCAGCTGCCCTGACCTCACTACTACATCTATGCAGAGAAGTGGCCTGACTCTATGTAGGACTTTCCGGTAACAAACTCCACTCGGCTCCATCTTGCAAATTAATCTCTGCAGCATTGAGACATTTATTAAGACTTAAAAATAGGCTAAAATTTTATGATGCAGATAGGCCTGATGCATGTAACAATATTTGCAGATGCTGTTTGTGTGTGTGTATGTATGTATGTATGTATGTATATATATATATATATATATATATATATATAATCTACACATACTTACTGGATATGCAATTTGATCTGGTTGCCGAGGGGAGGGCATACTTTGCTATAATTGGCAATATTTGGCTGCAGGGGGGTATTCCTGGCTACAAGGGGCATTTCTTGCTGCAGTGGGCATATCTGAATACAGTGACCATACCTGACTGCAAATGGCATATCTGGCTATAAGGGCCATGTCTGGCTTCAGAGGGCATTGTATATGTCTACAGGAAGCATACTTGGGTGCATGGGGCATTTCTCTCTAAAGGGTGCATATCTGGCTACAAGAAGCATTGCCTCGAGCTATAGGAGGCATATGTAACTACAGGGGGCATTGTTTCTAATTATATAAGCCAAGTAACTAACTTAAAATAATACTGCCTACTATTTGAAGTTAGTTACAGTAATACCTCGGTTTTCGAACGCTTTGGAACTCGAACTGCTTGGTATTCGAACGAAAATTTACCCAGAAGTAGTGTTTGGAATTCGAACTTTGCTCGGTTTTCGAACGTTTTTGCGAGCGTGGATGGTGGGTTGTACCTGGCGAGTTAAGCAGTGGTGAGGCTTCACATACAGTACAGTGCTGTATAAGACTGCTGGAGTGCATATACAGTGCAGTAGTAGTACAGGCAGTGCACCACCATCTCCCATACATGACAGTGCTTGGATGGGGGGGGGATGCTATACAGTAAAGGATGGGTGAGGAGTTGGTGACTACTGTACTATAATTGCTGGTTCTGATGAACATTTCTTATGTTTAATGTCCTGTATAGTACTGTACTGTATTGATTATACTGAGCACTTATCAGTGTAATAAATGAGTATTGTAGGTAATTATTGGTGGCTGCTGAAACCAATTAATCACATTTACATTATTTCCTATGGGAAGACACTGCTTGGTTCTCAAACTGCCTTCCGGAACCAATTAAGTTCGAGAACCGAGGTACCACTGTACTTGGCTTCTATAATTAGTGTAAACTAACAGTTATACCAATACTATATGGCATATATAGCCTCCTCCATGGGGCACTGTCCACAAGGGTATTAAAGCAAATGGGCTCAAGGTCTGGATCCTTTTCTTTGAATTTCCCGTTTGCATAGTGATCTCATAGAGACATATCGGCCGGTCTACAACCAGAGATGGTATGATGGCGGTTTTTCTTCAGTGGGCAGATTTGTGCTTTTATGACTTTGCAATATGTGATAGACCTCAAACTCCAAAGCAAAATAAGTGACACAAAAGAAAAAAAGACACAACACATTGTAATTAGGTGTTAAATGATTGTAATTTTATTTAAGATTATATGACACCGGAAAAGACCACCGACTCACAAAAAGTCACCCTCCAGCACTCAGGCGAGGAAAAACACCCTATGGGGGAAACCTCAAGGAAGCCATGGCTGGTGAGTTGCCCCTCCTCTGGGCTTAGAGGGTAACACTATTATAAAATTTTATGTTATCTGAGAAGGGCAGGATAAACTTGAGAAGGGGGCTTCACCAGTTGTTCGGGTTCATTGGGGGCTAATGTCAACCCTACCACTGTGGAGGTAACCCTTCTCTCCCCAGACAGAGAGTGCTGCATTGATGTGTCCACATCTGCCCTGCTCATTCCTTTATGCTCCCTGCAGTCTCTATCAGCCCTTGTGTTTCCCATCCTCTCCATTTCTGATATAATCTGTCTGCCCTTACACTCAGCCATTCACACTGCTGTATATATAGTTTCTGTCACTGTCCTCCTGCACAGCTCTGTGATTCTCACTTCCTGATTGGTCCATGCTTAACACCCCCCCCCTCACCCCTTTGCTGTCATGTGACCACACAGACCTCTGACAGCAGCCTTGCTTCTCTATTCTAGCCTGTTGTACTACGCTACTGCAATATTGGGATCTGCAGTTCCATCCTGTATCTACAAACTACTGCTGTAATTTCATTCTTATGCACTTTTATACATTATATTCTACGTGCTGATTGCTATACTGTACAGTACCATAAAACATGACACATTTAGTTGTTTCTAAATGTTTGTTTTATTTGTTGTACATGTTGAGAATAAAAAAAAATCACTTTTGGGGTGTGGAACCAATTGCCTACATTTCAATGATTTCTTATGGGAAAACTTGCTTTGGTTTCAGAGCAGATTTGGATTACAAGCACAGTCCAGGAAGGAATTATACCCGTAATCCAAGGCACCACTGTATTTCTAGATGCCATTGTATTATGTCATACTATGAGCACCTGTTATTTGGCTGTGCATAATACCCTTAGTTCAGGTGCAGACAAGGAACTGTTACAATCTTTAGGATTGCAATCTGATGAAGGGAAAGCTATACTCCCAAAACGCGTTATTGCTATTGTTTTCACATTCTTACAGGGAACCTGTCACCCTGGGAGAACAGGCCAAACCCTCCCGACCCCTGGACAAAGCCCCCCCCCCCCCCCCCCCCATACTTACTCCCTTCTGCCGGTCCTGTCACTGGGAAATCACTGCAGCTCCTCTGCTCGCTCATTATGTAAATGAGCAGAGATGAGTCCAATACCCATAGGAAATCACAAATCGGACTCATCTCTGCTCATTTGCATAAGCAGCATGCAGCGGAGCAGTAGAGATTTCTCGGCGACGGGTGTGAGACCGGCAGGATGGTGTAAGTATGGGGGCTCTATCCAGGGGTGGGACTGATTCGGCCCACTTTCCCAGGGTGACAGGTTCCCTTTAAACTAATGCTACTTGATTTCCAATTAAGCCTTATTACTGACTTCTACCTAACCACCTTCCTTGGAGAATTTCGTGGTAGCGCCAGGATCTTATCCACATTCCTTTTTTTCTCTTTGTTCCTGATCGAGACATTGGCCCCCACTTGTGGTAACATTGCGTCAGTTGGATTGTTCGGCCAGAAGCCCTCTCTGTACAATGCAAGCCGCCCCATCTACCTGGGGTTACACGCATAAAGCCCAAGGGGCATCAAGGTGAGTGTCCATCTATACCTTTCTCATATCCTATATTACACCAGCAGAATTACACGAGGCGCCGTCCTCCTTGTACTTTTCTCCTTTTCTCCCTCTATACGTGACACAATCTGGAAGACATGTTGCTGTTAAAACTTTGTGTGTGGGGAGCATCAGCCGGCAGCTGGAAGCCATGAGAGACAACACATGTGGCTGCAGGATGTACATATCACTGAGCTGTTAGTGTTCCATGTATCCCTACTACGGGTACGAATTTCCTTATGTCTCCTACGTCATCACACCATCAGGGGGGCAGTGTGTCCTCCCCACATCATCACACCATCAGGGGGGCAGTGTGTCCTCCCCACATGCCAATGAACTCCATTGATTCCTGCTCAACCTACTTGGTGAACCTTGAACGGTTGTTGTTACTCGAATCCCAACTACCAGACCTGACACTCTGTGGGCTCTTCTAGCGTGAGGCGGTCTTCTTCTTCTTCTCCTCCGTCCTAACCGTGAGTATGTGATTCTTCACCACAAGTCACACACTACAAGTTGTCCTGGCAGAGTTTTGCACTACTTTAGCCCACAGAGGTTAAATGTGTAAGAGAAAGATGTGAAGGTTATGGACAAAATAAGAGGAGGAGAGCAGGACTAGAACCCAAGAACATTGCACTTAGGCCCGATACCTAACCCTCCAGGCCACAGCCACATCTTACACATCTGTCACCTATAAGCAGTAATGTTCCTCTATACTGATGTTACTATGTGGCCACATCTAATGTCATGATCACTAAGATTACCAATCTTCCTGTGAGCAGTGTGATAGCTATGGGGTATGTGATCTGCCTCTCATGCTGGAGATCTGGGTTCTAATCTCCATAGATTAATGGCTTTTTATAGAGAAGAATAATTAGAGCGTTCTTATAATTAGTTATATAACAAGTCATTAGTTTGTTTTTTTGAAATGTTAGATTCTTGTTAAATGAATAGAGCTGCCCACAGTGGGGCAGCTCTCTTATACAGAGTACATGGAGTCCCTAACATACAGGGACCTTGCACTGCTATTAGCAAGAAGCCAGCACAGCAGGGTACACCAGCCTAGCATTGGGTATTGAGTCTGGGTCGCTAGCACCAGGCCAGCACTAAGTATCAACCAGACAATGCGACACATGAAGCATTGGGTACTGAACCCAGGTCTCTATGAGTGTTGTTCCTGGGAGTCACAGCTCCCCAACACTAAAACAGCATTGGGTAATAACCTGGGTCACTCACACCAAGCCAGTATTGTACCAGGGAGGCCAACACTAAAGCAGCACTGGGTATTGAACCTTAGACTGTAACACCACATCTGGGACTACCAGGTTCTCAACCCCCTGAGCCACCTCCTGCTCAGAGACCTCAGGGAAATAAGTGGGGGTCATGGTCAAACTAAAAGAATTACTGAAAGATTAATCTGTGAAAGGAAACAACCAGGATTAGAACCAAAGAACGCTGCACTTGGTCAGGCAGGACACCCAACCCTCCAGGCCACAGACACATGTGATACAATGTATGAGAAGCAGCTGTCAGTAATGTTTCTCTATGATGGATTCACAATGTGGCGACATCTGATGTCATGGCTACTAAAAGGAGCGCTCCATATTGGGCAGGGGTATGTGATCGGGGTCTCATGCTGGAGACCTGGTGCAAATCACCTAAAGTAGCTTTAATCTGAGGTGTATGGAGATAACGTATGGCATTCTAGTAAGAGGACAACTTTGTATATCAGGGAAATTTATTTGTAAAAAGTGTCAGGACTCTAAATAACAACCAACAAAGGGAATAATACACACCAGGCTACTATTAGCATTGGGGTTTGAACCTGCAGCTCCACCATATCAGATCTGGTTCTTTACCCACTGAGCCAGCTCCTGTCCTACGGAGCAAAGGAAATAAGGAAAGATCACGGGCAAAATAAAGGAATTCCTGTAAGACATGTTTGTCTCCATGTAGCTCTAGCTGTATATAAAAGCGATATGGGGAAGTATAGAAAATGTCTCCTATTTTTATAAACAATATTATTCCCTCAAACAGCCTATTATTTTTGTGTTCACGTTCCCTGCTGCTATATACACCTGGATATACCTAATAATGACTGAGGTAATAGGCAGATAACATGTAATAAATCACAATAGTATAAAGTATGTGTCTCCCTGTATTGTCCAGGCTGCTCTACACCGGCTACTCACATGTGCAGTCCCACTACTGACCAGCCTGGTGGATGTGACCTGCTCTGTTCCCGACCTGGGCCTGGTCACCCCTCCTTACACAACCTGGCAGCTCCGAGCTCCCCCAGAGTCGCCATATTGGTACTGAGCTTAGTGCAGACACCTGATCAGCATAGCACAGGGAAGCACAGAACTCCTGGACTCAAGTGATCCGACAGCCTCAGCCTCCCAGGTAGCTGGGATGACAGACACACCACTGGGCCCAGCAAGAGGAGCAGCTACTGTGTAATATAGGAACCTGTGTGATGTAAGGAATACAGCCAGCTAGCTCCACCTGCTGTGTAATATAGGAACCTGTGTGATGTAAGGAATACAGCCAGCTAGCCCCACCTGCTGTGTAATATAGGAACCTGTGTGATGTAAGGAATACAGCCAGCTAGCTCCACCTGCTGTGTAATATAGGAACCTGTGTGATGTAAGGAATACAACCAGCTAGCTCCACCTGCTGTGTAATATAGGAACCTGTGTGATGTAAGGAATACCGCCAGCTAGCCCCACCTGCTGTGTAATATAGGAACCTGTGTGATGTAAGGAATACAGCCAGCTAGCTCCACCTGCTGTGTAATATAGGAACCTGTGTGATGTAAGGAATACAACCAGCTAGCTCCACCTGCTGTGTAATATAGGAACCTGTGTGATGTAAGGAATACAGCCAGCTGGCTCCACCTGCTGTGTAATATAGGAACCTGTGTGATGTAAGGAATACAGCCAGCTAGCTCCACCTGCTGTGTAATATAGGAACCTGTGTGATGTAAGGAATACAGCCAGCTAGCTCCACCTGCTGTGTAATATAGGAACCTGTGTGATGTAAGGAATACAGCCAGCTAGCTCCACCTGCTGTGTAATATAGGAACCTGTGTGATGTAAGGAATACAGCCAGCTAGCTCCACCTGCTGTGTAATATAGGAACCTGTGTGATGTAAGGAATACAGCCAGCTAGCTCCACCTGCTGTGTAATATAGGAACCTATGTGATGTAAGGAATACAACCAGCTAGCTCCACCTGCTGTGTAATATAGGAACCTGTGTGATGTAAGGAATACCGCCAGCTAGCCCCACCTGCTGTGTAATATAGGAACCTGTGTGATGTAAGGAATACAGCCAGCTGGCTCCACCTGCTGTGTAATATAGGAACCTGTGTGATGTGAGGAATACAGCCAGCTGGCTCCACCTGCTGTGTAATATAGGAACCTGTGTGATGTAAGGAATACAACCAGCTAGCTCCACCTGCTGTGTAATATAGGAACCTGTGTGATGTAAGGAATACAGCCAGCTGGCTCCACCTGCTGTGTAATATAGGAATCTGTGTGATGTAAGGAATACAGCCAGCTAGCTCCACCTGCTGTGTAATATAGGAACCTGTGTGATGTAAGGAATACAGCCAGCTAGCTCCACCTGCTCTGTAATATAGGAACCTGTGTGATGTAAGGAATACAGCCAGCTAGCTCCACCTGCTGTGTAATATAGGAACCTGTGTGATGTAAGGAATACAGCCAGCTAGCTCCACCTGCTGTGTAATATAGGAACCTGTGTGATGTAAGGAATACAGCCAGCTAGCTCCACCTGCTGTGTAATATAGGAACCTGTGTGATGTAAGGAATACAACCAGCTAGCTCCACCTGCTGTGTAATATAGGAACCTGTGTGATGTAAGGAATACCGCCAGCTAGCCCCACCTGCTGTGTAATATAGGAACCTGTGTGATGTAAGGAATACAGCCAGCTGGCTCCACCTGCTGTGTAATATAGGAACCTGTGTGATGTGAGGAATACAGCCAGCTAGCTCCACCTGCTGTGTAATATAGGAACCTGTGTGATGTGAGGAATACAGCCAGCTAGCCCCACCTGCTGTGTAATATAGGAACCAGTGTGATGTAAGGAATACAACCAGCTAGCTCCACCTGCTGTGTAATATAGGAACCAGTGTGATGTAAGGAATACAACCAGCTAGCTCCACCTGCTGTGTAATATAGGAACCTGTGTGATAAAAGGAATACAGCCAGCTAGCTCCACCTGCTCTGTAATATAGGAACCTGTGTGATGTAAGGTAAGGAATACAGCCAGCTAGCTCCACCTGCTGTGTAATATAGGAACCTGTGTGATAAAAGGAATACAGCCAGCTAGCTCCACCTGCTGTGTAATATAGGAACATGTGTGATGTAAGGAATACAGCCAGCTAGCTCCACCTGCTGTGTAATATAGGAACCTGTGTGATAAAAGGAATACAGCCAGCTAGCTCCACCTGCTGTGTAATATAGGAACCTGTGTGATAAAAGGAACAGAGTTAGGTAGCTCCACCTGCTGTCTCTTCTATATACTTACACCGTGTACAATATTACAGCTAGTGCCACCTGCTGTCTCTTCTGTATAAATACACCATGTAAAAGATCACAGCTAGCGCCACCTGCTGTCTCTTCTGTATACTTACATTATGTACAATATCACAGCTTGCGCCACCTGCTGTCTCTTCTGTATTCTTACACCATGTAAAATATTACAGCTAGCGCCACCTGCTGTCTCTTCTGTATACTTACACCATGTACAGTATTACAGCTAGCGCCACCTGCTGTCTCTTCTGTATACTTACAACATGTACAATATCACAGCTAGTGCCACCTGCAGTCTCTTCTGTATACTTACACCATGTACAATATCACAGCTAGCGCCACCTGCTGTTTCTTCTGTATAGTTATACCATGTACAATATCACAGCTAGCGCCACCTGCTGTCTTTTCTGTATTCTTACACCATGTTCAATATTACAGCTAGCGCCACCTGCTGTCTCTTCTGTATATATACACCATGTACAGGATCACAGCTAGCGCCACCTGCTGTCTCTTCTGTATACTTTCACCATGTACAATATTACAGCTAGCACAACCTGCTGTCTTTTCTGTATATATACACCATGAACAATATTAAAGCTAGCGCCACCTGCTGTCTCTTCTGTATACTTACACCATGTACAATATAACAGCTAGCTCCACCTGCTGTCTCTTCTGTATACTTACACCATGTACAATATTACAGCTAGCGCCACCTGCAGTCTCTTCTGTATACTTACACAATGTACAATACTACAGCTACAGGAAAGAGTGTAGCTCACTAATGCCTAACATTTACTGGTGTCGAGGTAACAAGGTAAACTGCACACCCTAAAAATGAATGGAGAGGAGAACAATAACCAGAAAAAAACACAGTCCTCAAGACACCATGAACAGGCTCCTATAGTTTAATCACACATGATAAAAACTAATATATAAAAAAAATAGAATAAAATAAAATAAATCCACAGGGCCCTTGTGGAAAAGGTAATTAAATCATCAGTATAAAATACAAATACCATGTAGAGGTCTAAATGAGAACAGCAACAGATAAAACCAGTGTTCATCCAGTCCTGTCCGAGCTCCCAGTGCTGTTAGTATGTGCAGCAATGGGGATGTGAGATGGTTCTGCACAGGCTCTGGGCTCTAGTAACAAAAGTTTCATAAACAAACAAAAAAACAAACCTAATAAAAAAAAAAAAATCTATCAAACAAGCCTATTGTCTGCCCAACCCTGCAAGCCTTCTCTGTGTCCTTCCTTGCTGGGATGGGTACACTGTGACATCAATGTGACCCCATGGGGTTAAGTGAGGTTGGCATGCATCCTTACTTAACCCCCTGGGGACCACATTGTTCAGTCTTGCACAGAAAGGGTTAAGTGTGGATGCCATGCATCCATAATTAACCCCTTGTGTGCCATTCTGTAAGCAGCATCTGCCAGATATCGTTTTCCAGACAATTACGTCGGATTTGTTGGACTACATCGATGACCAGCATTGTTTTTTTTTTTAAATAAAATGTTCAAAGAGGGGTGTGGGGGTGTTCTTTCTTTACTAAAAGACTTTACCCTATTGTGTTGTGTTTTATTTTTAGTTTATTTCAGGCTTAGTAGTGGAAGCTGTCTGATTGATGACATCCTTTACTAAGTTGGGGCCTAGTGTTATCCGGTATAAAAAGGCTAACACTAACCCCCCTATAGTACCCCAGTACCCACTGTACCAGGGGTACTGGGGAGAGCCAGGTACCAGTAGTCCCGGAGCTTCAAATTTGTTTCTCCTGGACTCGGCAGTAGCAAGCTGGTAATATTAAGCTGAGGAGGGCCAAAAGAAAAACACCCTTCCCACCCTGGTACTACTAGGCTGCTGCTGCTTGCTTTTTAGACCTGACTGGTGATGGCAATAGAGGGAATGCTAAACATTTTTTAAAATTCTTTCTTTTTTAAAATAAAAGTATAGGGTTCCCCCTATTTCCATAACCAGCCAGGTTTAAAAACCAAACAGCAGCAGCCTAGTAGTAACAGTGTGGGAAGGGAAATTGGGTGAGATTTATCAAACATGGTGTAAAGTGTCTGTGGGGAATGAAAGGTGGAATCTGATTGGTTGCTAGGGGCAACTGAATCAGTTTCACTTTACAACATGTGGATGCATGCCATTTATCAGACAGCTTCCACTACTAAGCCTGTAGTAAAAGTAAAATAAAACACCCTACAATAAAGAAAAGTCCTTTATCCAAAAAATAACACCCCCACACCCCTCAGTGAACATTTTATTTAAAAAAAACAACACAGATTATCGATGTAGTCCACTGAATCTGACACAATGCTCTGGATACTGATATCTGAAAAATAAAAAGGGTAAAACACACAAAAAAGGACAGGAGCAAAACACTAGGTGTGACAGTATGCAGATGCTGCTTACAGTATACCACACAAGGAGTTAAGTGAGGATGCATGGCATGGGGGTCCACAATAATGTGACAATGTACCCATCTTAGCAAGAAAGAGGGTTAATTGCTGGGATGGATGCAGTGCTGGAGGGAGACGAGGAGCCCTATTGATACTCACCCTCAGGGCCGGATTAAAGGAGGGCACCAGGGGCACGTGCCTAGGGGCCTCCACCACTAGGGGGCCTCCACCAGCCCAAACCCGGAAGTGGTGTCTGGGAGCCAGTCCCACGCGCAAAAAGCATGTGGAACCCTACCTGGACACAGCACTGGCCACACTGCATGCTGTCCAGGGAGGGAGGGAGGTGTAGGGTTAATCCTGTGTAAGCATCTCCCTCCTGGAAGGCTCAGACTCCCCCCTGGTGGGTATTTGAATGGATTCTTCCTGTCAAGCTTCCAGGTACCTGTCTCCTGCTGAGGTCCTCACTCCCCCCTCGCCCCTCCCCCTCACTGAGGAGAGGACAGAGTGGGACCTCAGCAAGGAAACCTGATCTCTCCAGCAGGGATGTGACATCATGAAGCATGCTGGAGTATATGTTACAGTGGCTTTCAGGCTGAAGGAACAGAGAAGAGCCAGAGGAGAGAAGACCTGTCATCTGCCCAGATCAGGTGAGTGTGAGGCTTTGTTTTGTATTGGCACATCAGAGCAGGGATATATACTATAGGGGCATATATCAGAGCAGGAAGCATATACTATGGGGGCATATATCAGAGCCGGGGGCATATATTATAAGGGCATATATCAGATCAGGGGGCATATACTATGGGGGCATATATCAGAGCAGGGGTATATACTATAGGGGCATATATCAGAGCAGGGGGCATATACTATGGGGGCATATATCAGAGCAGGGGTATATACTATAGGGGCATATATCAGAGCAGGGGCATATACTATGGGGGCATATATCAGAGCAGGGGTATATACTATGGGGGCATATATCAGAGCAGAGGTATATACTATGGGGGCATATATCAGAGCAGGGGTATATACTATGGGGGCATATATCAGAGCAGGGGTATATATATATATATATATACATATATATATGTATATATATATATATCGCCTGTTTGCAGCATATGACATGTAGCCTGTGTGCAGTGTATGATATATATAGCCTGTGTGCAGTGTATGATATATAACCAGTGTGCAGTGTATGGTATTTAGCTTGTGTGCAGTGTATGGTATATAGCCTGTGTGCAGCCTATTATATATAGCCTGTGTGCAGTGTAATATATATAGCCTGTGTGCAGTGTATGGTATATAGCCTGTGTGCAGTGTATGATATTCAGCCTGTGTGCAGTGTATGGTATATAGCCTGTGTGCAGCGTATGACATATAGCCTGTGTGCAGTGTATGATACATATAGTCTGTGTTCAGCATATGACATATAGCCTGTGTGCAGCACATGGTATATAGCCTGTGTGCAGTGTATGGTAAATAGCCTGTATGCAGAGTATGATATATAGCCTGTGTGCAGCATATGACATGTAGCCTGTGTGCAGCATATGACAAGTAGCCTGTGTGCAGCTATATATGCCATGATCCTTAGGGTATATTCACATGTACCATATCCTGTCTAAAAAAAGACAGAGGAGTGCGGCCTTCAGGGTTGGGAGGTGGATTTTTTGAACTGAATGGACAAACATGTTGCCTAGATACCAATAAAGTCTAGTACCTGTGTTTGCCTGGATACAATTAAGGCCTAGCACCTGTGGTTGCCTGGATACCAGTGATGCCTAGTTCCTGAGGTTGCCTGGATACCACTAAGGCTTAGTACCTGTGGTTGCCTGGATACCAGTGATGCTTAATACCTAAGGTTGCCTGGATACCAGTGAAGCCTAGTACCTATGGTTGCCTGGATACCATTAAGGCTTAGTACCTCATAGTTGTCAGCACTCCTGGGTATGACCCGGTAAGCCTAACCTCGATGGGGGCGGGGCTTACCGGGTCTGTTGGCAACTATGCGTACCTGTAGTTGCCTGGATACCAGTGAATCCTAATACCTGTGGTTGCCTGGATACCATTGATGTCTAGTACCTGTGGTTGCCTGGATACCATTGATGTCTAGTACCAGTGGTTGCCTAGATACCAATGAAGCCTAGTATCTGTGGTTGTCTGGATATCAATGAAGCCTAGTAGTTGTGGTAGCCTAGATACCACTGATGCATACTACCTGTGGCTGCCTATATACCACTGATGCCTACTACCTGTGGTTGCCTATATACCAGTGAAGCCTAGTACCTGGGGTTCCATCGAATAAAATTGTGTCCATTTCTTTCACAAGCCCCCATTCTAGGGCCGTCTCTTCCATTGGGCAGGATAGGCGGCTGCCCGGGGCCCATGGGTTATAGGTGCCCCCCGCCCCCACACACTCCTCTATTTCGGTCCTGGTAAGCCACACCGCCTGTAACGGCCCCAATGTAAAAGCAAACATGCCAGTTTTGGCTGCTTCCTCCCCATTTTACAGAATCTGGCAGGGACATCGCTCCTTCATCTGGCTAGAAGAGCCTGAAGGAATAGAAGATGGCCGTGTGCTGCAGGGAGCTAGGTATCGAGGTGCCGATAATGCTAAAGGAGGAATAAGATATACATACAGGTGTGAGAGGCTAGTATACAGGAATAGGAGACTGGTATCCAGAGCTGTAAACATTGATGTGAGACTGATGGTATAAGCAGTATGATGATAGAGGGGCAGGATGAAAAAGGGGGTAGTAGTATGATGATGGAGGGAAAGCAGGATGATGAGGGGGCAGTAGCTTGATGACGGAAGGGAAAAATTATCACAAAGGGCCCCTTCATGATCATTTTTCCCCTCCATCACTAAACTATAACCCACTTCATCATCCTCCTGCCCCTCCATCATGATGCTACTACTCCTTCATCATCATGCCACTATCCCCTTCATCATCCTCCTCCCCCTCCATCAGCATACTACTTCCCCCTTCTTCATCCTGCTCCTGTGTCATCATACTACTACCTCCTTCGGAAGAGGGTAGTAATATAATGACGAAGGGGCAGGATGAAAAAGGCGGAAGTAGTATGATGATGGAGGGGCAGGATGATGATGAAGGGGATAGTAGCATTATGATGAAGGGGATAGTAGCATGATGATGAAGGGGATAGTAGCATGATGATGAAGGGGTAGTAGTATGATGATGGATTTGTGGGAGTATAAGGGGGTAGTACTTTGATGATGGAGTGGAAGGATGACAAAGGTGGGTAATAGTATGATGATGGAGGGGCAGAAGGGTGATGAAGGGTGTAGTGGTATGATGATGGAGGGGCAGAAGAATGATGAAGGATGTAGTAGTATGATGATGGAGGGGCAGGAGCCAGAGATATTATGTCTGTTGTTAAACCCTGTCTGTACAGCAGCATGTAAGTGATACAGAGTTTATTTATGCTGAAGCATGTAAAGTAGAGATGAGATTCTTATCTGTGCATTATCAGGCAAACACGTCTTCATTACAGAGAAGCCAGTGAAGACAGGTTCTGCTCTCTCCATTCTGTGCCTATGAAGAGGGGAGGGGCCGAGGGAGATGAGGGAGCAGGAAGAGGTGACATGAAGGTCAGCTGTTTGTAGACTGTCTGGGCACCTAAAACACTGGATTCAGAGGTCAGAAAGGTCAGTGCTTATCTATGAACTTATTGAGAGAAGATTGCAGAGTGTTGTGCTTTGCAAGACTGCTCCGTGCTCAGTCACTCCTAACAGCCCCTCCCCTCTCCATAGCCACATAATGGACACAGAAATCCTGCTTCTTCTGAAGTGAGGGGGGAGGCTGGGAGATTGCTTTTTCAGTCCAGAAAGAAACTCTTTTGGTTTATAAAACCTTATACAGAGTTTCTTAACCCCTTGCCGCATATGGACGTACCGGCACGTCCAAATCTGCATACAGTTCCTGCAGATGGACGTGCCGGTACGTCCACGGGATGACAGGGGCGCAGGAGCTGCACTCCTGTCATCCCCGGCGGGGCCCGGCTGTCAGTGATAGCTGGGCACCCGCCGCAACTGCCGAGATCTGCGCCGAGCCCGGATCCCGGCAGTTAACCCCTTAGTGACCGCTGATACGGCGGTCACTAATGGGCTGGCGCTGTACTGCATTTCATCTCCCCCCACCGTGAATCCACGGCGGGGGGAGATGAAATAAGTCAATCAGCCCCCCTAGTGGGCTGGTCACTAACCCTCTCCCTCCCCGCGGCGGCCATCAGATCCAAGATGGCTGCCGCAATCACTGTGAACAGACTAATGTCTGTTCACAGTGATCAGAAAATAAAAATGAATGAAACACCCATGCTCTCCGCCACCGGAGTTAGCGGAGAGCATGGGGCAGTGATCGGGGACCCCCCTGTGGGGTCCCGGAACAGGCGATCGGCGGTATATACTATATACCGCCGATCGCCTGTTCACAGTGCAGGGATGCACTTTTTATCCCCTGTCACCATCAATGATTGGTGACAGGGGATAAAAAGTGTCAGTGTCCGTCCCCCAAGTCGCCCCCCACCCCCCCAGTCACCCCCCGTCCCCCAGTCACCCCCCTACCCCTTATACGTTACCTGATCCTGGAGCTCCTTCCTCCTCGACGTCCTGGCTGGTTATGAAGTGCGCATGCGCTACATAACCAGCCAACTCTGAAAATTTAAAGTGACAGAGACCAATTTGGTCTCTGTCACTGAACTATGATTACTGTGATAGAAAATATCACAGTAATCATAGTAATACAGTGAAAATGAATGTGTAAAGTACAAAAAGTGACAAACATACAAAAAAATAAAGCACACACTTTTTATTATAGTAATAATTGCAGTTTACTCCTAAATTACCCCTAACCCCCCAGATTACCCGTAACTACCGCAGGTTGCCCGTAACCCCCCCAGGTTGTCCGTAATCACGTCAGATTGCACGTAACCCCCCAGATTACACGTAACCACCGCACGTTGCCCGTAACCACCATACGTTGCCCGTAACCACCGCACGTTGCCCGTGACTCCCTCCAGATTGTCCGTAATCACCCCAAATTACATGTACCCACCCCAGATTACCTATAAGCACTTCAGTTTATCCGTAACAAATCTAGATTGTCTGTAACCCCCCCCCCAGGTTGCCCTAACCACCGCAGGTTGCCGTAATCATGCCAGATTACATGTAACCCCCCCAGATTGCACGCAACCACCGCAGGTCGCCTCTGACCACCGCACCTTGCCTCTGACCACCGCACCTTGCCTCTGACCACCGCACCTTGCCACTGACCACCCTAAATTGCCAATGACCCCTCCAGATTGCCCGTAACCACGCCAGATTACAGGTATCTACCTCAGATTACCTATGAGCATTTCAGTTTATCCGTAACCACCCCAGATTGCCTGTAACCACCCCAGATTGTCCGTAACCACCCCACGTTGCCCGTAACCACCTCATGTTTACCGTAACTACAGCAGGTTGCCTGTAACCACCCTAGATTGCCTGTAACCACAGCAGGTTGTCTGTAACCACAGCCGGTTGTCCGTATCCTTGTCAGGTTGCCTGTAACCACCCCAGGTTGCCTGTAACCACTTCAGGTTGTCCGTATCCACGTCAGGTTGCCTGTAACCACCCCAGGTTGCCTGTAACCACAGCAGGTTGTCCGTATCCACGCCACGTTGCCTGTAACCACCCCAGGTTGCCTGTAACCACCCCAGGTTGTCTGTAACCACAGCAGGTTGTCCGTATCCACGTCAGGTTGCCTGTAACCACCCCAGGTTGTCTGTAACCACAGCCGGTTGTCCGTATCCACGTCAGGTTGCCTGTAACCACCCCAGGTTGCCTGTAACCACCCCAGGTTATCTGTAACCACAGCAGGTTGTCCGTATCCACGCCACGTTGCCTGTAACCACCCCAGGTTGCCTGTAACCACCCCAGGTTGTCTGTAACCACAGCAGGTTGTCCGTATCCACCCCACGTTGCCCGTAACCACCCCAGGTTGTCTGTAACCACAGCAGGTTGTCCGTATCCACCCCACGTTGCCCGTAACCACCCCAGGTTGCCTGTGACCACCCCATGTTGACCATATCCACCCCAGATTGTCTGTAACCACAGCAGGTTGTCTGTAACCACAGCAGGTTGTCCGTATGCACGCCACGTTGCCCGTAACCACCCCAGGTTGCCTCTGACCACCCCATGTTCACCGTAACCACCCCAGGTTGTCCGTATCCACCCCAGATTACCCGTAACCACCCCATGTTCACCGTAACCACCCCAGATTACCCGTAACCACCCCAGGTTGCCCGTAACCACCTCCAGATTACCCGGAACCACCCCAGACTGTCCGTAACCACCCCACGTTACCTGGAATCTCATTTTCTTTATTGTATTTTAGTAACTGCGCTATTCTAATTACTATTACTAGCTGCGGTTTTGCTCCAGCAAATTGGCGCTCCTTCCCTTCTGAGCCCCGCTGTGTGCCCATACAGTGGTTTATGCCCACATATGGGGTACTGTTCTACTCAGGAGAACCTGCGTTACAGATTTCGGGGTACATTTTTTCTCCTGTTCCTTGTGAAATTTTGAAATTTCAAACTAAATGAACATATTATTGGAAAAATTCGAGTTTTTCATTTTTACTGGCCAGTTTTGAATACTTTCCTCCAATACCTGTGGGGTCAAAATGCTCATCCTACCCCAAGATGAATTCTTTGAGGGGTGCACTTTCCAAAATGGGGTGTCTTATGGGGGGGGTTCACTCCACTGGCACTACAGGGGCTCTGCAAACGCACCTGGCTCTCAGAAACCTCTTCAGAAAAATCTGCACTGAAAATGCTAATTGGCGCTCCTTTCCTTCTGAGCCCGGCTGTGTGCCTATACAGGGATTTATGCCCACATATGGGATACCGTTGTACTCAGGAGAACCTGCGTTACAGATTTTGGGGTGAACTGTCTCTCCTGCTCCTCAATAAATTGAGAAATTTCAAACTAAAGGAATATATTATTGGAAAAATTTGTGTTTTTTATTTTTACTGTCTACTTTTGAATACTTTCCTCTAATAGCTGTGGGGTCAAAATGGTCACCACACCCCAAAATGAATTCTCTGAGGGGTGCACTTTCCAAAATGGGGTGACTTATGGGGAGATTTTACTCCGCTGGCACTACAGGGGCTCTGCAAACGCACCTGGCGCTCAGAAACTTCTTTAGCAAAATCTGCATTGAAAAAGCTAATTGGCGCTCCTTCCCTTCTGAGCCCGGCTGTGTGCCCATACAGTGGTTTATACCCACATATGATGTACCGTTCTACTCAGGAGAACCTGCGTTATAAATTTTGGGGTAATTTTTTTCTCTTGTTTCTCGTAAAATTGAGAAATTTCAAACTAAACGAACATATTATTGGAAAAATTCAAGTTTTTCATTTTTACTGTCTACTTTTGAATACTTTCCTCTAATACCTATGGGGTCAAAATGGTCATTACACCTGATAAGGCCAGCGATACGATTTTACCTACCTGCACCGTACCTGTATGACTACATATATATACGCCTCTTGCTCAGAAGCTCCAGCACATTAGAGAGTCCCTGATAGGGTTAACTTATAGTTGGACCATTTCTTACCTTGGAAAACTTCTGATATAACACTAGAAAGAATGTTTTGTCTCAAGAACTATTTCCCTCAGAGACATGTTTATCAGCGTTCAAGGCCATTCTCAGAGGAAAGCTGCCTGTCTGTTACAGTGGGAATAATGTGAAAGTATCATTGCACAGAATGTATTGTTCTAACCTTTTTGAATAATAATAATGAATACTAATATAGATGCCATTGCGCATGACTGAATATCTAAATCACTAGCACCGCCTCATCTATGCCTTATTAGCATTTGTTACCACCCTATATTCTATCTGTCTATAAAATGTGATTACCATAATAAAACTTGGGCCATTTTCTCCAGGCTTATAATCATGATACATTGTCTTATCTGTGTCCATGACGTATAAGTAACGAGCTGGTAATACTGCAGGATTCCAACTCTAGATATAATTTAAAAACCATCCTTTACCTGGGTTTTTAGCTTCTCTCCATAGAGAGAGGTCAACATATAAATTTAACCTTAACATTTGGCGCCCTTGGCAGGGACTCAGCCTCTTGCAAACTAGAACGCAGACAGACGGGATGTGGTGATTTATCCGTCATCGGACGCGCAGATATAACTGGCCAGGTAAGAAAGACTTTCCCTTTCTTACGTACTATCTGTGCCTCAGGGGAACGGATCGAATGAGATTCCCGTCACCTGTGTTCTCTATATGTTTGTAAAGCTGAGTCTATTTGTTAGACAAAGAACTCTGTAACCCAGGATAGGACAAGGTTAAAGTGCTGCATTGCCGTCGCAAACTGTTGTGTGATTGAGATAAGCTGTTGCTGTATTTATGCTGAATTAAGGAAAGGGATTGCCGAACTTATTCACTTCTGCGTCCTTACGGGGAGGCTGTGATTAATGCTTAACCCTTGTAATACAGCATGGCATCGAGAACAGCTGCGAGGTCACAGACAGTAGGCACATAACTTTTGGAGTGAACGGGTTCCTGATAAGTGATATCTGTCTCGAGCAGCGGGAACAATACTTGTATTGATCCCATTATTTGTGCTTGTACTGTGGTAGAGAGCAGGTCAGAAGATCTGTGACTTACCCCCTTGCCCCCTAGGAGGAATTAGCAACGAGGGACAGTAGGTTGCTGTAGTGCGTCGCCATAGTGTGTCACTGTGACGGCTGGGCCTATAGCGACTGTGCTTGTTAAAACCTAAGGTTTAGGTTTCGTTCCCCAATACGCTACCTAGGGATTAGCTGAGCAAGGATGAGACAGTTATTCACTAAAAGAAGGGATCCCCAGTCTCCACAAGAAGTTTATGTGAAGCTGATGTGAAGCTAAGGAAGATATAGTTAGCGATGGGCATGAGAAGATGCAGTGCAAGATCTAGAACAGATCTTTAGGAGGTTTGATATGAAGGCAGATACATGCCTTAGCCCCACCAACCTCTGGCTCTCTGACCAACACTTGGGAAACCCCTTACACTCCTGTGCACACTTATTTTTGCCTTGTGGGTAGGTAACCAGACCTACATGTAACATGCAGGGCAAATGGGTCCTTGGAATTTCCAGGAACCTTGGGGGTTAATCGAAGTACTATCCCTAAGGGGGAATCAAGGATTAGAGTTCTAAGAGGGGAGGGTGTGGAGTAGATAGATGAGAGCCAGAGGGTCAGACAGAAGGAAAACATTTAGGATAATGGGTGGGAAGCACAGGTCCAGCTGGGTGGACATGTCATGTGCCGGTGACCAACAATATCTAGATAAGACAGAATATTGTAGTGTGTGTGGCAGACCCAAGCCACATCATTATGTTACACCATTGTACCCAGTTTATATCTGTATACAAACCCCAGATCCTACGAAAAGCCAACCTACCTCCAATGGTGGCGTATAGACCCTATGTTCTGCAGGAATCTTACCCTTGGTCAGCTGTTGAAGTAGTTACTTTGATTTAAAGTGCCCCTTACCTGATAGTAAGACCAATGCCTTTGTGGAGGTGGGCAGCCTAACCTCAAATAGTGTATAGTGCCATGTAAGTGTCTAAGTACAAAGCCACATACTCAGACAAGGAGAACAGTCCAGCTCATTGCTAGATACAGTACTGAGAGAGCTGAAGAGGTTAATTAATGCTGCGTAGTGAAGCAGCATACAAAGTTTTTTTTGTGTGTTATTTATGTTTTGTACAAGGCCATCAACCAGCTCTGAGGGCTGCAGATCACATGCAAGCAGCGTTAGAGAAAAAAAAAAGAGAATCAGAGCTGTTAGTGTAATGTAATGTACGCTCCTACATTATACTGTATTTCAGCCAGTTTTACTAAGCTGGTGTTCCCCTTTAGAAGTATGTTACGTGTTAAAAAATGTTGATCATTTTCTGTTGTCCCGACCGTGGAACATTTGCTTATTTAGCTACGCCACTTTTCTGTAATCAGCCCTCAAAGATGGCGACTGAAAGCCAACCACTCCCCATATCATCCACGTCTGTATTATAATTGTGACGTCTCAAAACCATGCCCTAAGCCAACACCCCTATATCCGGTTATCTAGTCCGGAGGCCATTTTAACTCCTGGCATTTCTGTCCTCCGCCCATACTGCTTAGTGTCACTGAGGGGGCGGGCACAGGACTCTCCGATAGGGTCTAACAACTGTTTTGCACATTTATTAATGAATATTATTACCTGATGGTGAAGAAAGTTAGACAAAGGTTTGTTGGAGGGAAAAGCAATGAGACTGTTTGAAGGAGCTGGGTCTATTAGACCTATTAGTGTATACGGAAGTGTCAGTAGGAGGAGTTAGAGGGAAAAAGTACGTTTATTAGGAATGTCAAGAGAAAAGTGATAATTGGTAAAGATCAAACGCAGAATTTTGTGCACTTATTAAGAACCCAATGGTATAAGGAGCCTGTAGTAACTTATTACTGTAACTTACACATTTTTATTTAAAAAGTATTTTGTAGGTATATATATGTATCCCAATATATATTGTAAGCAGATTTTCTTTAAGTGTGTGTCCCCAACGTATGATATTTCAAAGAAGAAGTAGTTTACTACAGTAAAATATATATATATTTCTAAGGAGTAGTAACCTACTACTGTAATATATATATTTCTATGTAACTTTATTTAACAAGTGTTTATATATATATATATGTGTATATATGTGTACACAACTATCCTAATAAGTTCTACGCAAATTGGTTTTTTTTCCTACTAAGTTATAAGTATGTGTGCCACTGTCCAAGGTTACAGTCTGGTGCATAAGAGCACAGCGCTGATATCTTCTGTAACTTCAAGGATGTTAGAAAAAAAAACAAAAAAAAAAAAACTTCCAAGAAGTTTTAACTCTTGTATCTATGATTTTACTGCTCACTGCTCAAGGTTAGAAGTGAGGTACAGAGCGTTCTGTTTACTGATAAGAGCAGCGTATTGAAGGAATATTCATTTCAGCGGATTCATTTAATTTTTTTAATGTTTTTATTTTTAGGGTTAACAGTTTTGTGATGATTATAGCAAACTTAGCTCATGAATATATATGTACTTTTATCCCTAGTAAAAACCAAACCCATGTCCATGGCTCCAGTCTGCACTCCTTATGCCCCCCCAATATATATATATTTTGTGTTAAGTGCATTGAATCCAGCATCTCTGTTGCCTCTTGATGTAGATTCAAATGGGGGAGGGGATGGAGGTGAATGGAAATGGGAGCAGCCATTTTGATGGAGTAGCCAATTTTGCCATTTTGATGGAGTAGCCAATTTTAATGTTTTAAAAAAAAAAAAAAAAAAAATTTTTAAACACCGTACAAATTTTTTATTTTTGAAGAAGGATGTTTTTATTACTTATTGTGTTTGATATTTTAAATTGTGAAAGATGAAAATGTAATTGAAAGCCCAAATATTAATGAAAGTTTAAAAGTTTTCATTGTAGATTATCCCAGACTTTTCAAAGATGGATGACACAAGACGCAAGGATATATGGTGACCGCCATGCAGCGTGACGTTCCACTGCAGAAACCGCTCCTGCCATAAGCTGGAGGTGAGGACAATCACTGAGACATGTAAGATGGTTGAAGGTAACTGTGCAGATGTCTATATGAAGCCCACTATTATGGGTTAATTGGCAAATGAGAGATTTGTTTGGTCCCTGGGCTTACCAAAAACACTTGTAGGAAAAAAGAAAAAAAAAAAAAAACTGTTCAAAGAAGAAGAAAAGCTGCCATAGAGCGGCTGACGCAACGTTCACGCAGACAAACCCTGATGCCTAAAAGGGTGATGGATGATGGATAAAGCTGGTGATGCGGTGGTTTCTATGCTCTTCCCAAGGTAACAGCGTACAAAGCGTACAAGGGAATGGGGAGATGTTTCCAGTCTCTTCCTGAGGTAACCGTACATAGTGTACAGGTGGAGGGGAGATGTAGATCTGTTTGTTTTTAAGTCTTTTCCAGAAACGATCAGCGACAAGCTGAGAGACCAGCGGATGGAGAGAAGGTACAGGGTAAAGATGGCATCCAATAACTATTTGCCGACAGCCTTGTATCCCACTGTAAGTTATCTGACAAAACCAGCAGAAGGAAGCCATGTGTAATGTGGTGTAGTATCCTCACATTGGGCGGCCCAGGGGACAACAAATATAGCAGAGAGGGTTGTGTACGGCTGTATTATCTACACCTGTCATAACCTACTGTAAGTAACACCGTAAAGTGCCTGTCTGCATAGTCTGTCATCTTCCTGCCTGTTTCAGGGAATGTAAGTGGACGTCATCTACCTGCCACAGGTGGTCCATATAGGTATGTCCTTGTCTGTATTGGTGTCTTCTTTACAGGTCAAGCCAAAACTATGGGAGACGACAAAGCCAATGTCTGAGGTGATACTAGTGGCCTTAAAAGAAGCGATATAACTGAGGCCAAGAGTCCAAGTGTCTGTAAAGAGGCCTGTCAGTCAAAAGATGGGTTTAAGGATAAAGGATCCATACCAATGCTACTATTACAAAAAGGATCATATGATATATATTATTCTCATAAAAAGGCTTTGAAACTTTAGGTGATGTATGGTTTACACTTTGCTTTTATTTCTATGGTGGTTATCTTATGTGTAATATGTGATGATCTCAGTGAGACAAGAGATAATTCAGTAGGATCAAAATATTATATCGGTAATAAGCGCCCAATTACTTCATATTATTGGTGTATGTATTATACTATATGATTATTTACAGGAAGAGATGTGACCAATCATTAGACCTGTGTGATCTAATCATAAAGACGTTTTCTAGGTACAAAATGAAGTAAAAAGACTAAAAAGAAGTGGAAATTTTGAGAATCCGGTACTAAAGATTGTGAATTCACTAATTGGTTATTATAAGTGAATCTAGTGGTTACATAGTAGGTCACATTGTGGAGATTTTATTGCATTTACCTGTTATGCTGTTTCTGGTTTATGTATCAATGAACTTTTATTTTTGCTTTTGCCATGAGATAAGATTTGTTCACATCTAAACTTTTCTTTTTCAGAAACTTTTTAAAGTTAGTTGTTGTGACTTTCCAATACCCACATGATGCCTAAGTGGTAGAGTCCTTGTGATAGAGTCACGTCTGTTATATACAGTGAAGAACTTATTGTCTGATCACTCAGTGTCACTCAGGGAGACGTAGGAGTGACAGGAGACTAGGTTAGGTTCGGGACGGAGGATTGTCTTACCTTTAAAGCAGTCCTACGGTAAAGGGACCTAGAGAAGGGGGCTACATCTGTAGTCAAGATTAGGGACAAATCTTAGGGACAGGAGTGATGAGACAATAATGTTTGGTTATTTTGATAAAATCCAGAGAGGTATTTGTCACATACATATATTAGTTTGGGTATTGATAAT
Organism: Dendropsophus ebraccatus; assembly: GCF_027789765.1. Lineage (NCBI taxonomy): Eukaryota > Metazoa > Chordata > Amphibia > Anura > Hylidae > Dendropsophus > Dendropsophus ebraccatus. The sequence continues at coordinate 26,972,426 of NC_091466.1, forward strand.
AAGCTTTTATTTGTTTTGTTGTAACTAAGCTGTATATTGATGTATACTGTACAGACTCACCCATTGTTTAGTATTTTCTTTCGGTTATTGCAGATCTACCTACCTCATCTGCTGTAAGTTTGTTCCGCCATCTATAACTTTCAATAAAATGTATGGTACTATTTTTGTCTATCCTATGGTGATGCCCATAAACTAATGGGAGTCCTTCAGGGTCTCTTCCAAGTGGTCTTATGCATAATACTGATCTGTTTTTCAGTAAAAGTGTTCATGTGTATTTTCTCTCGTATAAAACCTCGACAAACAGGAAGAAGCTTCACCCTCATATAAGAGACTAACGTTACTATGCTTTCTTTCTCTTATCGGTTCTCTTGAATCTGTGCCGCCTGGACATTTCTGGAGGTTGGATGCTGTACTAGTACTTGGAGGATGTTCTCACCTGTGGTCCCTTGATCAACCTGCGGCTGAGGGTAGAGTCCTTAAAACCTCCGGCTACGACCCAACCACCAGTGATGAACCATATCCATGCTCCACGGATGTCAAATGGGGGAATGATAAGGCCAGCGATACGATTTTACCTACCTGCACCGTACCTGTATGACTACATATATATACGCCTCTTGCTCAGAAGCTCCAGCACATTAGAGAGTCCCTGATAGGGTTAACTTATAGTTGGACCATTTCTTACCTTGGAAAACTTCTGATATAACACTAGAAAGAATGTTTTGTCTCAAGAACTATTTCCCTCAGAGACATGTTTATCAGCGTTCAAGGCCATTCTCAGAGGAAAGCTGCCTGTCTGTTACAGTGGGAATAATGTGAAAGTATCATTGCACAGAATGTATTGTTTTAACCTTTTTGAATAATAATAATGAATACTAATATAGATGCCATTGCGCATGACTGAATATCTAAATCACTAGCACCGCCTCATCTATGTCTTATTAGCATTTGTTACCACCCTATATTCTATCTGTCTATAAAATGTGATTACCATAATAAAACTTGGGCCATTTTCTCCAGGCTTATAATCATGATACATTGTCTTATCTGTGTCAGTGACGTATAAGTAACGAGCTGGTAATACTGCAGGATTCCAACTCTAGATATAATTTAAAAACCATCCTTTACCTGGGTTTTTGGCTTCTCTCCATAGAGAGAGGTCAACATATAAATTTAACCTTAACACACCCCAAGATAAATTCTCTGAGGGGTGCACTTTCCAAAATGGGGTGACTTATGGGGAGATTTTACTCCACTGGCACTACAGGGGCACTGCAAACACACCTGGCACTCAGAAACTCCTTTAGCAAAATCTGCATTGAAAAGGCTAATTGGCGCTCCCTTCCTTCTGAGCCTGGCTGTTTGCCCATACAGTGGTTTATGCCCACATATGGGGTACCGTTCTACTCAGGAGAACCTGCATTACAGATTTTGGGGTACTTTTTTTTTCTTGTTCCTTGGGAAATTGAGAAATTTCAAACTAAACGAACATATTATTGGAAAAATTCGAGTTTTTCATTTTTACTGTCTAATTTTGAATACTTTCCTCTAATACCTGTGGGGTCAAAATGCTCATCTTACCCCAAGATGAATTCTCTGAGGGGTTTTCTTTCCAAAATGGGGTGACTTATGGAGAGATTTTACTCCGCTGACACTACAGGGGCTCTGCAAACGCACCTGGCGCTCAGAAACTTCTACAGCAAAATCTGCATTGAAAAAGCTAATTGGCGCTCCCTTCCTTCTGAGCCCCGCTGTGTGCCCATGCAGTGGTTTATGCCCACATATGGGGTACCGTTGTACTCATGAGAACCTGCGTTACAAATTTTGGGGTGCTTTTTCTATCATGTTCCTTTTTAAAATGAGAAACTTTAATCTAAATATATATATTATTGGAAAATTTCAATTTTCCATTTTTTTTACGGCCTAATGGTGAATACTTTGCTCCAGCCCCTGTAGGGTTAAAATGCTCATTATACCCCTAGATTAATTCTTTAAGGTGTGTAGTTTCCAAAATGGGGTCACTTATGGGGGTTTCTAGTATACAAGCCTCCTAAATCAACTTAAAAAAAGAACTGGTCCTTAAAAAAATCAGTTTTGGAAACTTTCACGAAAATGTGGTAATTTGCTGATAAATTTCTAAGCCCCATAACACCCTAAAAAAGTAAAATATGTTTATGAAATGAAGCCAGAATAAAGAGGACATATTAGTAATGTGACTTAGTAACTAATTTATGTGCTACGACTTTCTTTTTTTAGAAGCAGAGAATTTCAAAGTTCATAAAATGCTAATTTTTTAAATTTTTCATGATATTTTGATGTTTTTCACAAAAAACACACAAAGTAGTGACCAAATTTTGCCACTAATATAAAGTGGCATATGTGACGAAAAAACAATCTCAGAATCGCTAGCATACGTTAAAGCATCACTGAGCTATGAGCGCATAAAGTGAGACAGGTCAGATTTTGAAAAATGAGCCTGGTCATTAAGGCCCAAATAGGCTTAGTCTTGAAGGGGTTAAAATTGCTTGTACTGTTGATATTGAATGTTTTCAAAAAAATTACCCTGAAATGACAGTTACACTTTAACCTCCTGGGGGCCAGATTGTTCAGTATGGCACCCAAAGGGTTAAGGGGGATGCAATGCATCCTCCTTAAACCCCTTGGGTGCCACACTGTAAGCAGCTATCTGTAAAGATGCTGCATACTGTAAGGTGCAGAACACCGCTCACAATGATGGGTGTTGTGCTCCTGTTTGTATGTCCTGTGGATTATGGCGGATTCGGTGGACTACGTCGAAGACCAGCAGTTGTTGGGATTTTTTTAAATAAAATGATCAACAAGGGGTGTGGGAGTGTTTTTATTTGAATAAAAAAATTTCACTTGTGTCTTGTCTTTATTTCTTTACTATATAGACTTAGTAGTGGAAGCCGCCTAATAGACGGAATCCATTACTAAGTCAGGTCTTAGTGTTAGCCGGGTAACACTAACCCCCCCATTATTACCCCAGTACCCAATGCCACCACGGGTACTGGGAAGAGCTGGGTGCCAGTGGTCCCAGAGCGTCAAAATTGGCGCTTCTGGACTGGGCGGCAGCAGCCTGGTATTATTAGGCTGGAAAGGGCTAAAATTAATGTCCCTTCCCACCCTGGCACTACTAAGCTGCTGTTGTTTGTTTTTTTACCCGGTTGGTTATGAAAATAGGGGAAACCCTATGCGTTTTTTTTAAAATAAATAATAAAAAAAATCATAGGGTCCCCCCTATTTCCATAACCAGCTGGGTTAAAAATCTGCAGATGATCTTTCCGGCCGCAGTGTTCTGATGCAGGCGAATCAGCGCGCGCCTGCATCAGAACTCCTTACAGCACACAATGAAGCAAGCGGCCGGAGCCGCTCGCTTCATTGTGTGAACTGACAGAGCTTTCTGCAGCCGCAGAAAACGGACATGTCAGTTGTTTGCGCCGCCATAGGGGATCCCGGCCGGGGCGTATACGATGTGTATACGCTCCGGCCGGGATCCTATAGCAGAATAGGCAGCGTTCCTAGGCGTACAAAGTGCATACAAATACCGTACTGTACAAATACCGTTCCCTGTGATAGTGGAGTAATACTGCTTCCCTGCTTTCCCAGGGAGCGTAAACTTTATTAAAATAGCTTAACAATTGTTTAGCTGCTTTAGTAAAGTTGATTTAGATTTGAATATTTGATCACATATTCAATCAAACTCGAATCTTTCGAACAGTGCAGTATTCGATTGAATATTGTTTGCTCATCTCTAATGTAAAGCGTTAACAGCCGAAAATTACAGTTATCATCTCGTGCACGCTGCAGAGATGGGTCCGATGCCCATAGAGAATTAATGGATCCATTCAGACGGGGATATCTCCGTCCCGGGACCGGCTCCTGGACTTGGAGAGAGAGGGTAAATATAAGGGTCTCTAGCGGGGGGTCGGGCGGCCTTCACCCCGGCACGGGAGGTGACAGGTCTCCTTTAAGGGGCTGCCATTTCGTGCCTCTCCTCCTCAGGTGCTGGGAAAACCTGGATCCAGTCCTGGGAAAAGTTAAATGAAAGCGGGCTGATAATCAGATATCAAAGATAATGAAGCGCTTCACTTCTTTATTACTGTCAATTTGCTCATCGCTACTGCTAAGGACTCGCCTCTGTTAAAGAGTTAAATGGGTCTTGTTTCCACTGTGTAACATTGTAAATTGATAAGATGGTGGACAGCTAAATTAGCCACATGTGCAGGTCTTTAGCAGATGAAGTGGCCAATAAACAAGCCTATCTATTATATGGTTTAATAAAAAGTTTGTTTATTTTATAAGGTTTACCAACTCTTTAACCCCTAGACGACCCAGGGCGTATAGTTACGCCATGGAAGTCTGTCCCCAGACGACCTAGGGCGTAACTGTACGCCCTGGGTGTTTCTCTCGCTATGAAGCGTGCTCCGGAGCGGAGCGCGCTTCACAGCAGGTGGGGGCCGGCTGCAATCAGCAGCCGGAACCTCACCGGCAATGACACACTGCAGCGATCGCGCTGCCGCGTGTCATTGACTCCTTAAACGCCGCGATCGCGGCGCGACTGCGGCGTTTAAGTGTAAGTGACAGGGGGAGTCCCCTGTCACTTACCGATCGGGACCCCCGCAGTGTGACTGCGGGGGTCCCGATCGGTAAAACGGACTGCCGGAGGTCTCTTACCTGCCTCCGTGCGGTCCGATCGGCGATCTGCTACATTAAGCCTGTACAGTGAGGCTTAATGAGCAGATCGCCGATAACACTGATCAATGCTATGCCTATGGCATAGCATTCATCAGTGTAGAAATCAAACTAATCTATGTACAAGTCCCCCAAAGGGACTTCAAATGTGTAAAAAAAAAAATGTTATAAACACTAACACACTACCCCAAAACGCCTCCCCCAATAAAAGTTGAAATCACCCCCCTTTCCCATTATATAAATAAAACATATAAAAATAAATAAACAAATAAACATATAATATACCGTAGCGTGCGTAATTGTCCGATCTATGAAAATATAACAAGCGTCATTGCGAACGGTAAACGGCGTACACGAAAAGAGGGAAAAAAGTGCGCGGATTACCGATTTTATGTTACATTATATATAAAAAAAAATTAATAAAAAGTGATCAAAACGTCCGATCTTCACACATATGGTATTAATAAAAACTAGAGATCATGGCGGAAAAAATGACACCCCATACAGACCCATAGGTGAGAAAATAAAACCGTTATAAGCGTCACAATAGGCCCATTTTATTTATAATTAATTGCCAAAAAAAAGGATTTCATTTAAAAAAAATATATAACATTAGAGAATCTGTGTAACCTGCATATGGTTGTGTTCGGGCTGACCTATAGAATAATAGTATCATGTCGCTGTTACCATATAGTGCATTACGTAGACACAGGAACCCCCCAAACGTTACCATATTGCATTCTTTTTTCGATTTCACCAATTTATATCTTCATAAATAATATATTTGGAATTCCATCATACATGTTATGGTAAAATGAATGACGCCATTACACAGTACAACTATTCCTTTAACAAATAAGCCATTACATGGCCCTGGAGATAGAAAACTGAGAGTGCTAGAGCTCTTAGAAGGGAAGGAGGGAAAAACGGAAACACTAAGATCAAAATTTGCGCGGTTCACTGGGTCATTTTGGGCCTGGTCCTCAAAGGGTTAAAGCATACCAAGTTCTGCATGACTTGTAATGTAGTACTGCATTTACTAGCGTGTACTATAGAATAGATCCATATTCCCTGGGGATAGCTTCAAGGACTACGATGCACAAAGCAGATAGTTGTGCAGAAGTGTGCCAGTAGGAATCCAGTGTAAGGGTAGGTTCACGCGTACCGGATCCGCAGCGGATTTCACGCTGCGAGTTTGCAGCGAAATCCGCTGCGGATCCCGTAGTGTGAAGCTGAATGGGTCCCATACACGCAGCGGATCTGCTGCCTGTATGGGACCCAGCCGTTTCACCCCCTTGCCGCCGCCCGTCCGCCAGGGCCGGCCTTTAGGTTACAAACACACTTGGCGGGTCTGCAGCGAGTCTCCATGCTGCGTTTTTGCAGCGAGACTCGCTGCAGATCCCGGCCCTATACTTTTAATGGCAGACAAACACGCAGCAGGGATGTACATCCCTGCTGCGAGTTTGTCTGCAGCCCACCCCATTAACCCCCCGGCCGCCGGAGCTGATACTTCACCTGATCCCGGCTCCGGCGGTTCCCGATGTCTTCAGCAAGCCGGAGCGGGGACCAGGTGAAGTATATGCTCCAGCCAGCCGCCCGCAGCCCCGGCCGCCCGATCGCCCCCCCGCAGCACCGAGCGTGCGATCGGTGCTGCGGGGGGGCGATCGGGCGGCTGGCTGGAGCATATACTTCACCTGGTTTGATTGTGGGGGTTGTCTGGAGGGGTGGGAGGCTGTGGGATTTAGTCTATGTCACTATTATGGGGTATCGGGGGGGCGCCGAAAGAAAGTTTTGCACAGGGCGCCATCTACCCTAAGGCCGGCCCTGTGTGCTGTGTTTCTGCAGGAGCTCCGGCAGAAACACAGCACATCCAGGGCACATCTGGGCATATGGCAGATGCCAGAGGGGCTGCTCCCTGCCTTGGCCGGTCTCCTCTGCCTCCCTAATCTACTTTGCATCCTGCCTGCACTTCTCTCTGTACAAGGCTGTGTGGTACAGATGCAGGTAATGGTCCTCCATAATACAGGGGGCGCTGTTGGGGCCTCTAAACTACACTCTGTAGTGTCCTCCCTGCACAGCTTACCACAGGCAGCTCCTGCAGTGAATGTAATTATCCCAGGGCTGCTTCTTAGTGTCCTGCAGTCTGGTCGGGAGAAGGAAGGGGGTGGGAGTTGCTGCTGCTGCTGCTGAAGCTGTGAGTTGCAGTCCTCTCCTATACTGTGCCCCCAACCTCTTCCGGGTCATAGGTCATGAGCTGCTGTCCTGCTGCTTCAGTAAGTGTATGTGTGTATGTATGTTTAAATGGAGTGTGTAAGTGTGCACATTTACATGTATGTCTGTGTAAATCCAATGTGTGTGTATCATGTGCACATAGATGTGTATGTATATCTGTATATGCAGTGTCTGTGTAAGTCTGCATATGGATGTGTATGTATGTCTGTGTGTGCAGTGTGTGTGTATGACTGTATATGCAATGTGTGGCTATGTTGGTGTCCGTGTCTGTGTTTGTATGTATTTGTTTGTGCAGTGTGTCTCTGTGTATATATGGATATGTATGTATGTGTGTATATGTGTTAGGGATGCACGATGCACCGAAATATCGATACTACTATCGATATTTCGGGCAAAAAAACGGTTCGATACCAGGATTTCCTGGTATCGGAACTTTATGTTAATTAGCATTATAGCGCAGTTTAACAAAGTATAGAGCAGAGAACACGGCCGGCGGCTATCTGAGCGCCGGCCGTGTTCTCTGTGTGCCGTCCCCTGCTCCCACCTGTCACTTCCTCCGCGCTCTCTCTCCCTCCGTTCCCGGCGGCGCCAATTCCAAATAGCCGGCACATAGCAATTGCTAGTGCCGGCTGTGTAACTCTGTAGATGCCGCTGTCACACTGACAGCGGCATTAACCCCTCCTGAGCCGCTCCGTATGCTGCAGGGGTCGGCTACTGTGTGTAGCAGACCCCCGCTGCCGGTGTCTCTCTGATAATAGCGTCCGGCTCAGCCAGACTCTGTTATCAGGGAGATGATTTATGTGGCATGTGGAGCTGCACGGAGGAGAGCGGGACGTCCGGGAGAGGAGGACAGAGAAGGCTGGAGGTGAGGAAGCTGAAGACGGAGAGCGGGGGTCGGGGAGAGGAGGACGGAGGAGAAGGCTGGAGGTGAGGAGGCTGAAGAGGGAGAGCGGGCGGTCCGGGAGAGAGGAGGACGGAGGAGAAGGGAGAGGAAGTGAGGAGGCTGAAGAGGGAGAGCGGGTGTCGGGGAGAGGAGGACGGAGGAGATGCGGCCACTCCATCTGGCTGCACTGTGAGGTGGGGGCCGCAGGACTGTGAGGAGGAGCGGCCAGGGCCCTCAGATAACTCCCGGGCAGACATCAGTGGGGGATGACCAGGAGGTCGGCCGTGCTCTGATGGGGGAGGGGGGCTGTAACCTGCAGATTACCCTGCCGCCCAGATCCTGGTCACCAAGCCCTGGAAGCACGAAATGTGCAACTACAACCCTCATCATCCCAATAGCTGAACTGTGTGTGTTACATGACTACAGCCCTCATCATCCCAATAGCTGAAGTTTGTGTTACATGACTACAGCCCCCACCATCCCCTTGATAGCTGGTGTGTGTTACATGACTACAGCCCCCACCATCCCCTTGATAGCTGGTGTGTGTTACATGACTACAGCCCCCACCATCCTCCTGGTAGCTGAAGTGTGTTACATGACTACAGCCCCCACCATCCCCCTGGTAGCTGAAGTGTGTTACATGACTACAGCCCCCACCATCCCCAAATAGCTGAAGTGTGTGTTACATGACTACAGCCCCCACCATCCCCTAGATAGCTGAAGTGTGTTACATGACTACAGCCCCCACCATCCCCTTGATAGCTGAAGTGTGTGTTACATGACTACAGCCCCCACCATCCTCCTGGTAGCTGAAGTGTGTTACATGACTACAGCCCCCACCATCCTCCTGGTAGCTGAAGTGTGTGTTACATGACTACAGCCCCCACCATCCCCCTGGTAGCTGAAGTGTGTGTTACATGACTACAGCCCCCACCATCCCCTTGATAGCTGAAGTGTGTGTTACATGACTACAGCCCCCACCATCCCCTTGATAGCTGAAGTGTGTGTTACATGACTACAGCCCCCACCATCCCCCTGGTAGCTGAAGTGTGTGTTACATGACTACAGCCCCCACCATCCTCCTGGTAGCTGAAGTGTGTTACATGACTACAGCTCCCAGCATCCTCCTGGTAGCTGAACTGTGTGTGTTACATGACTACAGCCCCCACCATCCTCCTGGTAGCTGAACTGTGTGTTACATGACTACAGCCCCCAGCATCCTCCTGGTAGCTGAACTGTGTGTGTTACATGACTACAGCCCCCACCATCCTCCTGGTAGCTGAACTGTGTGTGTTACATGACTACAGCCCCCACCATCCCCTTGATAGCTGGTGTTTCAATTTCTATTCTTGTGAGGGTTTTTTATGTAATTTATTCAGTATCGAATTGGTATCGAGCATTGAAAAAAAAAAAGTTGGTATTGGTATCGAACTCAAAATTCTGGTATCGTGACAACACTAATATGTGTGCATATGGACGTGTGTATGTATGTTTGTATACCCAATATGTGGCTATGTTGGTGTGCATATGGATGTGTATGTATGTCTGTGTGTGCAGTGTGTGTGTATGACTGTATATGCAATGTGTGGCTATGTTGGTGTCCGTGTCTGTGTTTGTATGTATTTGTATGTGCAGTGTGTGATATGTATGTATGTGTGTATATGTGTGCATATGGACGTGTGTATGTATGTTTGTATACCCAATATGTGGCTATGTTGGTGTGCATATGGATGTCCGTCTATATGCAGTGTGTGTGCTCATATAACTGTGCATTTGTATGTATTTGTATGTGCAGTATGTGTATGTGTGCATATGGATAGGCCCGGACTGGCCATAGGGCAGTTCTGGCAAATGCCAGAGGGGCCGACCCCCTCTGGGCCGGTCCCGACCCCCTACATGCTCGCCCAGCTACTTCCTCGCCCAACTCTGTACAGCCGCTGCTGCACAGGGCCGACTCCAGAACAGCTAGGGGGCGCCCGGCCCCCCTGCACTGACGCAACTTTGCTCACTGAAACACCCGGCAAGCTGACCCCCCCCCCCCCCCCCCCCCCCTTCAGAAGAACAGACCCTGGACACCGGACAGTATGTGATGTCGGTACCTCCCTCCCTCTAGACCAGGGTTTCTTAACCTGCGCTGAGACACAGGTTGAGGGAGTACACTGCAGGCATCACGGCAGAAAAGAAAGAAGAGGATGGGAGAGTTTGGAAACTACACAGGTAGAGCACTGTCGGCTCCTCTCACATGCAGCCGACAGTGCAGTGTGTAATGTTAAAAACGGCCCTGCAAGATAAGGCTGAAGCCGCCCCCACATACACCGAGCTGAACAGTGAGCTGTGCAGAAAGTAACATCAATCAGTCGGCTGTATGTGGGGGCAGCAGCAATCCTTATCTGTAAGACAGGCCGGGCTTCCTGTCAGTGTGCTGTGACCTGTGACCTCTGCCGGCCTGTGTCCCTCCTCCCCGTGCAGCTCCAGGATCCTCTGCTCCTCCTCCATGCCGTCCTGTGCCTCTGCTGGTTCCTTAGTAAGTAAGCCTGTCTATGTCCTCTCTCTCCTCTGTCTGTCCAGCAGTCTATCTATCATCTATCTATCTATCTATCTATCTATCTATCTATCTATCTATCTATCTATCTATCTATCTATCTATCATCTATCTATCTATCTATCTCCTATCTATCTATCTATCTATCTATCTATCTATCTATCTATCTATCATCTATTATCTATCTATCTATCATCTATCTATCTATCTCCTATCTATCTATCTATCTATCTATCTATCTATCTATCTATCTATCATCTATCTATCTATCTCCTATCTATCTATCTATCTCCTATCTATCTATCTATCTATCTATCTATCTATCTATCTATCTATCTCCTATCTATCTATCTATCTATCTATCTATCTATTATCTATCTATCTATCATCTATCTATCTATCTATCTATTTATCTATCATCTATCTATCTCCTATCTATCTATCTATCTATCTATCTCCTATCTATCTATCTATCTATCTATCTATCTATCTCCTATCTATCTATCTATCTCCTATCTATCTATCTATCTATCTCCTATCTATCTATCTATCTATCTATCTATCTCCTATCTATCTATCTATCTATCTATCTATCTATCTATCTCCTATCTATCTCCTATCTATCTATCTCCTATCTATCTATTATCTATCTATCTATCTATCTATCTATCTATCTATCTATCTCCTATCTATCTATCTATCTATCTATCTATCTATCTATCTATCTCCTATCTATCTATCTATCTATCTATCTATCTATCTCCTATCTATCTATCTATCTATCTATCTATCTCCTATCTATCTATCTCCTATCTATCTATCTATCTATCTATCTATCTATCTATCTATTATCTATCTATGTCCATCTCCTCTTTCTTCTACCTATCTAGTAAGAGTATGCAGCAGGACAACTACACAGGTGTGCAGGTTTCCAGTAGGAATGATCTCAGTTGTGGTACTTCCAGTTCCAGTGATAGGTGTGTGCTTTTATTCCACAGCAAAGTAACAGGTGCAGCACAGCAATACAAAAAGTCAGATGCAACATTTCATCGTTGTCTACCGCTGTTTTTGAGCATGCTTGTAAAAGGCGGTGGAGATTGCTAAAATGTTGCATCTATGAAATGTTGCATCTAATTTTATTTGTGGAATCCCACCAGCCCCTGTGTCATAATGGGAGTCTATGGGAGGCTTGTGCGCCTCCTGTCTTCGCGCTGAAGAATGAACATGTAAGACAGGCCGGGCTTCCTGTCAGTGTGCTGTGACCTGTGACCTCTGCCGGCCTGTGTCCCTCCTCCCCGTGCAGCTCCAGGATCCTCTGCCCCTCCTCCATGCCGTCCTGTGCCTCTGCTGGTTCCTTAGTAAGTAAGCCTGTCTATGTCCTCTCCTCTGTCTGTCCAGCAGTCTATCTATCATCTATCTATCTATCTATCTATCTATCTATCTATCTATCTATCTATCTATCTATCTATCATCTATTATCTATCTATCTATCATCTATCTATCTATCTCCTATCTATCTATCTATCTATCTATCTATCTATCTATCTATCTATCTCCTATCTATCTATCTATCTATCTATCTATCTATCTATCATCTATCTATCTATCTATCTATCTATCTATCTATCTATCTCCTATCTATCTATCTATCTATCTATCTATCTATCTATCTATCTATCTCCTATCTATCTATCTATCTATCTATCTATCTATCTATCTATTATCTATCTATCATCTATCTATCTATCTATCTATCTATTTATCTATCATCTATCTATCTCCTATCTATCTATCTATCTCCTATCTATCTATCTATCTATCTATCTCCTATCTATCTATCTATCTATCTATCTATCTATCTATCTATCTCCTATCTATCTATCTATCTATCTATCTATCTATCTATCTCCTATCTATCTATCTATCTATCTATCTATCTATCTATCTATCTATCTATCTCCTATCTATCTATCTATCTATCTATCTATCTATCTCCTATCTATCTATTATCTATCTATCTATCTATCTATCTATCTATCTATCTCCTATCTATCTATCTATCTATCTATCTATCTATCTATGTCCATCTCCTCTTTCTTCTACCTATCTAGTAAGAGTATGCAGCAGGACAACTACACAGGTGTGCAGGTTTCCAGTAGGAATGATCTCAGTTGTGGTACTTCCAGTTCCAGTGATAGGTGTGTGCTTTTATTCCACAGCAAAGTAACAGGTGCAGCACAGCAATACAAAAAGTCAGATGCAACATTTCATCATTGTCTACCACTGTTTTTGAGCCTGCTTGTAAAAGGCGGTGGAGATTGCTAAAATGTTGCATCTATGAAATGTTGCATCTAATTTTATTTGTGGAATCCCACCAGCCCCTGTGTCATAATGGGAGTCTATGGGAGGCTTGTGCGCCTCCTGTCTTCGCGCTGAAGAATGAACATGTCCATTCTTCAGCGTGGAGAGAGGAGGCGCGCAAGCCTCCCATAGACTCCCATTATGACACAGAGGCTGGTGGGATTCCACAGGGGAGAATTACGCCAGTTTTGCTCTCTGTGAACAGAGCCTTAGGCCATATCGCCCAGCCCTAGAAACAGCATTGGGAAAAGTTGGCTACTATATAGCCATTATATTATTATGATTGACAGATGACAGGAGAGCAGACATCCTGTATAATTGTTCTGTATTCTGCGTCTGATCACTGCTGTATACTCTTCTATATCCTGCAGGACAATAATACTCTTCAACATCTGTATAGATTCGTATCTGATTGTATGAGAAACTTTTTCTGTGCCGCACAGTTAACACAATGGATTCGGGGAGAATTGTATGTGGGCTGGTGGGGTGTGTGTGCCAGGGCTGCTTTTCAGTCCCAGTCCGGCCCTGCATATGGATATGTATGTATGTCTGTGTGTATGCAGTGTATGTGTGCATATGGATATGTATGTAAGTATGTATACCCAATATGTGGCTATGTTGGTGTGTATATGGATGTCTGTCTATATGCAGTGTGTGTGCACATATAACTGTGCGTATGTATGTATTTGTATGTCCGTATGGATATGTATGTATATATATCTGTGTGTATGTAGTGTGTGTCTGTGTCCATATAGATGTGTATATGCAGTGTGTGTTTGTGTGTCAGTGTGCATATGTATGTGTGTATATGTGTATATGTTTCTTCTCTATTACAAAAAGGAGCACATCAGCCAGATGCAGATCCGAGCATATGAGGACTGCTATTTCTGGTGATACATATTGACATGTATGTGTATATGCAGTGTGTCTCAGTGTGCATATGATGGTGTGATTCTTGTATATGCATTATGCAGTAAGGGTATAGTATATATGTAGGGAAACAGTAGGTAGAAGAAAAGTGCACTATGCATGGATTGTTTTTTCCCAACCACAGCATAGAAACACAGTAAAATGAATGAATTGAGCAGACTGACCCCCCCCTCCTTTTCCCAGATGAGCAGGGCATGCATTTGCAACCTTTTGAGCAAACCAGCAAGTGGACCTGTATAGTTATAAATGCCAGGGCTGAATCTCAGTCTCAGTCCGACCCTAAGCACATCTAACTTCTGTTTGTAGTTAGATGTGCAGTGCAGTTCTCTGCCGGAGCGCCCCTGGCCGCCCTCCTCCTGCAGCGCTCAGCTCCTCTCCTGCCCTGGGCGGCGCCGCAGCATGACGTCACCTTGACCGCACGTCCAGCCAATCAGTAAGGGGACGTGCGGTCTGGGTGACGTCATGCCATGCCAACCCTCAAGTAAGAGAACTCTCGGCGGGGGTGATGGTTGTGTGGGGGGAAGGCTGGGGGTGATAGTTGTGTGTGGGGGGGGGGGGCTGGGGGTGAATGTTGTGGGGGGGGCGCTGGGGTGATAATTGTGTGTGGGCGGGGGGGCTGGGGTGATAGTTGTGGGGGGGCTGAGATTTGTGTGTGTGGGGGGCTGGGGGTAAGAAGCTGGGGGGGGCTTGGGATGGTAGTTGTGAGGGGGGAGGGCTGGGGGAGATAATTGTGTGGGGGAGGGCTGGGGTGATAGTTGTGTGGGGGAGGGCTGGGGTAATAGTTGTGGGGGAGGGCTGGGGTGATAGTTGTGTGTGGAGGGGCTGGGGGTGATAGTTGTGTGGGGGAGGGCTGGAGTGATAGTTGTGTGGGGGACACCTTGGGTGATAGTTGTGTGGGGGAGGGCTGAGGGTGATAGTTGTGTGGGGGAGGGCTGAGGGTGATAGTTGTGTGGGGGAGGGCAGAGGGTGATAGTTGTGTGGGGGAGGGCAGAGGGTGATAGTTGTGTGGGGGAGGGCAGAGGGTGATAGTTGTGTGGGGGAGGGCTGGGGTGATAGTTGTGTGTGGGGGGGCTGGGGGTGATAGTTGTGTGGGGGAGGGCAGAGGGTGATAGTTGTGTGGGGGAGGGCTGGGGTGATAGTTGTGTGTGGGGGGGCTGGGGGTTAGAAGCTGTGGGGGAGGGCTGAGGGTGGTAGTTGTGTGGGGGAGGGCTGGAGTGATAGTTGTGTGGGGGAGGGCTGAGGGTGGTAGTTGTGTGGGGGAGGGCTGGAGTGATAGTTGTGTGGGGGAGGGCTGGGGGTGGTAGTTTGGGGGGCTGTAGTTGGGTGGGGGCTGTTTTGTGGGAGGCTGGTGGTGTTAGTTGTTTGGGGGGGCTGGGGGTGGTAGTTGTGAGGGAAGCTGGGGTAGTAGTCGTGTGAGTGACTGTGGGGGGAGTTGTGTGTATGGCTCGGGAGGGGGGGGGGGTCGGATGATGGGTGTTGTCTGGAGGCATGGGAGGCTGAAAGAGCTTTATGTTAACTTAAAGGGGGGGGGGGCCGAAAAAAAGGGTTTGCACAGAGAGCCATTTACCCTAAGGCCGTCCCTTAGTACGGTACGGTAGATTACTTTATTCTTATGGTGCCACAGATAACATTATACTCACCTGAAATCGAACCATCAACTGTATGTGTGAATGGACACTGAAACAGATAGGGCATTTTCCCTTATCTGTCATGGCACCCGATAAGATGAAAATCTGGTGCCGGAAGTGATGTATGGCTGTATATGGCTGTAGCGCCAATCCCAGACGTTGACTACACGCAGAGGTGGTTTGCAGGAATGAGTTCCAGTTGATGTATATACTCTATTATACTTTGCACCGCAGTTATATGATTTGTACACCGTGATGATTGTATATGTATTAACTCCATGTTATGCATGGGCGGATTCCGTCCTCCGTCCAAAGAATGAACACGTTCATTCTTTGGACAGAGGGCTGAATCCGCCCGTGCATAGAATGGAGTGTGACACGAGCGGAGACGCGCGCCTGCATGAGTCCGCCGGTGGGTGCCAGCTGCGGAATGCACAAAGGGTTATCCTTCGCCATTCCGCAATGTGCACGTACCCTTAGAGTGTATGATGGAAGGGACACGCGAATCCAGCCCCCAGATGCCCCCCCATCCTCCGAGTTAGAGGGAAGATCGTTTGGGAACTGATCTTCCCATTGCTGGATAAAGGTTACCACCTGTACAGATATAGCTTTTATACCAGCACCCCCTCTTTCGCTCCCTCACTGCCCGAGCTACTGTAGCTTTTGGTGCAATCCAAAAACATCAGAAGCAGTAATAGAGCCCTAATATTTAGCAGCCATGGAGTGGACCCAGCGCTTCTGGATATGAAGGACCCCGTATCGCACCAGGGCAACATTTTCCAGGTGACGTCCCCCACACTGGAAAACAGGAGACCCCAGAAGAAGTGCAGAGTGTGGGGTAACAGGGGGATCAGGAAGGACACCATTTTCCAGTGTGACACCTGTCCTGATCGCCCCGACCTCTGCATACAGCATCGCTTCAAGGCGTGCCACATGTCATTGGAGTTCTACATTTTCTAAATTCTATCCCTTATTCTTATTTCAGGGGTCATGTTGATCCATGGATTAATTCAATTGCCATTTTGGAGTCGGGAAGGAATTTTTTTCCCAGTGATGAGGCTACTGTCGTCTGCCTTACAAGGTTTTTTTGCCTTCCTCTGGATCAAAATAGGTTAATTTTGATGGACACCTGTCATTTTCAGCCTTATAAACTAATAATTGGCCTAAAACCTTTAAATAAATTAAAAATGGTCCCTTTTCCCCAACTAAAAAGGCATGGCCGCCATTCCCATTAGAGGCTTGCCATGATGCAATTACAAAGTCCTTGTGCTGCCAGGAGAGTAGAAACCCCCCACAAGTGACCCCATTCTGGAAACTACACCCCATAAGGAATCTAACAAGGGGTGCAGCCGGGATATGGCCCCCTGGTGACGGGCACATTTGTGCCGTGAAAAGGAAAAAAATTGTATTTTACACTTTCACAGCACATGTTCTACAAATGTGCCCATCACCAGTGGGGTCCATATCCTCACTGCACCCCTTGTTAAATTCCTTGAGGGGTGTAGTTCCCAGAATGGGGTCACTTGTGGGGGGTGTCCAGTGTTTTGGCAGCACGAGGGCTTTGTAAATGCGACATGGCCCTTGAAATCCTTGAAATGGTGAAATATAACGGAGGCGTTGAAATTCACTAGGCGCTCCTTTGTATCTGAGGCTTGTGGTTGCGTCAAATAGCGCAATAGCGCCACATGTGGGGTATTTCTATAAACTGCAGAAACGGGGCAATAAATATTGGGGTGCATTTCTCTGGTAATAGGTTTATAATTATGAAAGATATTGGATTATAGTTAAATTTTCAATTTTCTTACACACTTAGCTTTTATTTCTGTGACCTAAAGGGTTAAAACACTTTCTGGATGTGCTTTTGCACAGTTTGGGGGGGGGGGGGTGCAGTTTCTGAAATGGGGTGCTTTGTGGGGCTTCATAACATACAGTCCCCTCACATACACTGCAAACGTCAACTGGTCCCTTGAAAAATCAGATTATGAAACTCTTGTGAAAATGCTGTTAAACTTTGAAGCTTTCTATTGTCTTATAAAGTTGAAGGCAAGTTTAATAAATGCCGCCAACATAAAGTAGACTTATTGCTTATGCTATTTAATATATAATTTATGTGGCATAACCATTGTCCTTAGCACAAAATTTCAAAGTTAGAAAAAATGCAATTTTTCACGTTATTTTGGGGTTTTTCATAAAGATAGGCTGTAAGTATCGACTCAAATTTACCAGAAATATAAAGTATAACTATCTGAGAATGAGCCGGATAGGTAACAGCATCCTGAAGTTATTAATGCATAAAGTGACACAGGTCATATTCCTGAAATTTGGTCCGGTCCTTAAGGCCATTTTGGGCTCTGTCTTTAAGAGGTTAAAAAAATCTCAAGTCTTTCAGTACTTATCATCTGTTGTATGTCCTGCAGGAAGTGGTGTATTCTTTCAAGCCTAGAGAGCAGGAGAGGTTTTTAATGTGGATTTGCTACTGCTCTGGACAGTTCCTGACATGGACAGAGGTGGCAGCACAGACTGGAAACAATATACCACTTCCTGCAGGACATACAGGAGCTGCTAAGTACTGGAAGACAGGAAATATTTAAATAGAAGTAAATTACAAATCTATATAACTTTCTGACACTAGTAAATTTTAAAGAAAACATTTTCTCTAGAGAATTTTTCCTAGTTGAGCTTAGATATATCACCACATTGGTATCATACACTAACTATTATTGACTATATGAGTGCTATTATAATATTAGTGTACAGATCCTATGTAGACATTGTATCTGACCACTGTATAGCGGTACTTTTGGATATATGGTGCTTGTATAGTGGTAGTGTTGTACAGATCCTGTGTAGACATTGTATCTGACAACTGTATGGCGGTATTATTGGTCATATATGTGCTTGTATAGTAGTAGTACACACATGATCATGTCATTAGGTAAATCCTAGCTATTTTATTTTTCTTGTATTGTTCATAGTGTAATTTACAAATGAATGTAAAAAGTGATAGTTGGCTCCATCCTAGGTGTTGTGTGACATTGTGTATTTTCTGTCATATGGCAGGGATTATATTGAATATGGGCTGCTGGGATATCACTGCCGCGCCTGCTATTTAGTCCCAGTCCAGCCCTGCTCCTAGGTCTGGATGAGTCCCGTACACTAGGTTCCATACCTACTCTAACTTAGGGGTTATCCAGGATAAGAATAAACACAGCTACTTTCTTGCAAAAACAGCACCAGCCCTGTCCTCCGGTTGTGTGTGGTACTACAATTCAGCTCCATTCACTTAAATAGAACCGAGCTGCTAAACCTGAGCCAAACTGAGGACAGGAGAGGTGCTGTTTCTGGAAGAAAGCGGACATGTTTTTCTAAGCCTGGATAACACTTTAGTCGCCTTCTGAGTTGCTCTCCTTCAAGCACTGCACTTGTCTGGTTATTCTGATATCTATCTATTGCGTTTTTATGAGAGAGAAAAGTAGATTTAGAGCCCTTTGTACTGGGTGCCTTTCTTAGTCTGGCCTCTCCCCATTGACCTTTCTAGCACGGGAGACCCCACCAGGAGCATTAACTCCAGCCAGCTTAGCTCAATGGATCACTAAGGCACGCAAGCTCCCTCACCACGTCAAGGTGAAGGCACAAAGAGGGAGCCCTCCCACCCTCCCACAAGCTCTACAAAGTCTTACGTAGCTTGTGCTTAACCAGAATTTTAGTTAAGTTTAAGTCTAGTTGGCTTAGTTGGTTTAAGTCTGGTCTAATTTAGATTTAAGTCCAGTTAAGATTTAAGTTAAGTTAAGTTAATTTAAAATTTAGATTGGAGCAGAGATCAGTTGAGGTGATGCTCTACATGTAGATATCGTCATCATCATTATCAGCATCTTCTTTGTCAGTAATGACAGGATGATATTGATTTGACCACTCCGGGCACACAAAGCTGAACTTATTAAACATTTGCTGATCTTCAGGTTTGATGATGTTTGGTGGTTCAGCAAATTTCATAGGTTCTTCAGCATTGAGGTCAACAGAGGATGTCATCATGATTGCTGGTGGAACAATTCTCCCGGTTTCCACGTCCTCCCAATTGATATCCGAGAAGAATGGATGGCTCCTGATGTCCTCTTTGACTCCCAGCCGCTCGAACTGGTCTTTACGCAGCAGGCTTTTTAAGATGTTAACTGCGTCGTCAGTAAGGGACTTTGGGTAGTCTGGAGTATGAAACAGGACAGAGATTTCTGTTTCGGTCTGGTCTCTTCCATAAAATGGACGCTTGAAGGTCAAAAGATTGTAGAGGATGACGCCAATGGCGAAATAGTCGACTCCTCTCCCATGTAGCTGGCGTTTTATCATCTCTGGGGCTGCATATCCTGGTGTACCTCCGCACACAGTTCTGGTCAGGCTATACGCATTTGTCACAGCAAAGCCGAAATCTGTTATTTTTATGTGGCCTTCTCTGGTGAGAAGTATATTTTCTGGCTTCAGGTCCCGATGGATAATATTTCTTCTGTGCAGGAACTCTGTGCCACATACCACTTCGGCTGTGATGAACTTTACTGTGTCGGTATCAAGAGGCGAGTGCTTTTTGACAAATTCAAACAGGTCCCCTCCGGTGGCCAGTTCCATCACATAACAGGCAAAGTTTGGTGTGTGAAAGGCGGCCAAGCCATGGATCAAGTATGGGCTTTCATGAGTTAGTTGCAGGATATGGCGTTCTTTAAAGCTGACGTGCCTCTTCTCTGTCACTTTAATGGCAACAAATTCAGTGCGGATGATGTCTTTTGCCAAGAGGACTTTACCGAAGGTTCCTTCTCCCAGTGAATGGTAGAAGGTGAAGCAGTCCAATGTTAGGGGGACTGTAACAGGTGAGGTCTCTTTAGAGTTGTCAGGGTCTTCTTTGGATGACGGATTCCTGATGTTACTGGGTCCTGGCATTTCACAGGAACGTTCTTCATTGAGTTTAGATGTTCCTCTCCATTTTGAATTAATGATCCATTCCCAACATTTTTGCAGTTGGGCTAAGAAGGGGATCTTGGCACTTTTCTTGGCTTCATGGTCCTTCTTCGGTCCGTCGTGGTCCTTCTTCGGTCCGTCGTGGTCCTTCTTCGGTCCTTCCTCTTCGGTCTCCTGTTGATGCTTCTCTTCATATCGTGCCATATAGTGCTGGGCATACAGGAACTCCACGCTATGAATCCGGTCACACAATTCCTGATATTCCTCTTCCATGGCTATTTGGCCCACATAGTGCAAGGCACATATGTCATCCATGTTGTTGGTTTGGTCACACCATCGTTGGTAGTCCTCTAACGTGGCTTCTTGTTCAGCGTAGTATAGGGCCCTCAGGTCATCCAGGTTGTGGTACTGGTCACACAGTAGTTGGTGCTCCTGCAGTATGGCTTCCTGTATACGGCTATCTGTTACAAAGGAAAAGAATAGATGTGTGAATTAATAGAAAGAGGTCATATAGGGAATATAGGAGGCTTATTTTTACAGAGTGGACACAGAAAGGTAATAATACTACAGAGGGGGCAAAGAGGGGTCCTAATTCCACTGAGGGGACGCAGCATGTCATAATACTACAAAGGGGGCACAGAGGAGATTGTATAGTACAGAGGGGGCTCCGAAGCATCCTATTATTACAGGGGGGGCAGAGACAGCTTTACTACTACACAGAAGATATAGTGGATCCAAATATCAAAGAGGGGCCCTAGTACTAAAGAGGGGACACAGAGGCATTGTTATAATACAGGTACATCCTAATAACACAGAGGGGGCAAAACAGGTCCCAGTGCTATAAAGGGGGCACAGAGGGGTCATTATACCTCCCAGAGGGTGATGGGGTTAGTGATGTTACAGAGAGGGAAAGCGGAAAACATTACACATTGGTGCGAAATTCAGTCCCTAGTTTCTGGCCATATGCCATGTACTGCCGCTTTAATGCCCTTTTGTGACCGAGAAAACCACAATGAATGTACACTGCAATACATTACTTTTACTATACATATATTATAGTATTGCAGTATATTGTACTAGCTGAGTCTGTTGGGAATGGAAAGTGGAATCTTATTGGTTTCTAGGGGCAACTGAGACAGTTTCACTTTCCACCGTGTTTGATAAATCTCCCCCAATGTTCTTTATCCTGTATGGTGAACGTGGGGCATGAAAAACATCCACACATCCCACAATAAAAGTGAAAAAGGACGATAAACTTCTATGGACAGCAGCTTCAGTTTATATTCCTGGGATATAAAAGATGGCTGCCTGCCTCACGCATCCCTAGGAAGACGAGTAAAACCAATCAACAAGGCCCCAAATACTAAAATTACCTAATGGGGTGGGGACAACAAAGGTGAGTGGTTCACAGGACACCATGCAGCTTACAGCCACTACTGGAGGGGGTAACTACTGTGTGGGGGCGCTATTCCCATGAATCAGCCCCACTGTGTGTGTTCTATGGAGCCCTAAGGATGCATGTACAATTCCAGTTGTTGGTCCTACCTGTGGCGTCCATCAGAGGGATGATAATGCTGTGGCTGGAAGATTTCCTCTTCTTACATGTCATCCGGGCCCAGGCACTTTGCAGGCAGGCTAAGACACGGTTCTTTCTTGGCTTCTTGGTTGTAGTTGGCTGCTCCTGACCGTCATCATCATCATCTCCTCTGTCCTTGTCTCTCCTCTCATCCTCTCCATTATTCTTCTCATTCTCTTCTGTGTCTCCTTCAAGATGATTCCTCTTGTTTTTTGCCTTCATTTTAGGTTGTGGTCAAATCTATATCGATGATCCAATCCAAGTGATGATATCAGTAAGTGAGAGCGATCCCTCCCATGTATCTCTGCTGAGCGGCAGTTATCAACTGACGGAATGTTACCTGTGCAGCTAAGTGTACAATGTCTGTGTGATGTCATAGCCTTTCCTTTGTGATGTCATCAGCTTTCCTTTGTGATGTCATCAGCTTTCCTTTGTGATGTCAAAGATCAACAGAGTTCCATAGTCTTGTGAGTGAGGGAAGAAATGCACCAACATATATGTGTATAATGTGTATAGATACTAACTATATATATATATATATATATATATATATATATTCTACTTTTGGAAAAGAAAAAACAATTAATTTGCTTTACAAAAAAATAAAGAGGTTCTGTCTCGGTATCATGTTACAATATCTGTGTATTTTACTGTATAAATGTCCGAAGCAGAAATAGGCCAATAGAATTTGGTTACCCGCTGTTTTAATGTATTTTGTAAAGTTAATAAAAATATTAAAATCAGGCATTTTTGTTAGAAATTTTATATTAAGATATATAAAGAGTTTTTTTCTGCCAATTTATCCCATTTTACTGAGACTGTTCTTCTTACTGACCCCCTCTTCATATATACACAATGATGGGGGGCTGTGCTGTGTGTTTCTGTAAATCTTTTACTTACAAACAAATTATTACAACAATTATAATAACAACAATAATATAAATACCGTATAGCTGTAGGGTGTAGAGACAGTATATACAAGTCCACCCAGGTATTAGCTGCTCCAGCCTCATTCTCCCCATACACATCAGTGTAATAACAGCCACATGTGCAAACCACAACCACACTAATAACCCTCCTAACCTCATCTGTGCACAATACCCAACATCACATATACTAACCCCCTGGGCTGCTGGTATCGTCTCACACCAAATAACTCTGCCCACACCCAACACCACACACTAATATACAATAGTGTAGTGCTGTGTGTTACATAGGAGAGTTAGATACAGCAACTCATCTGAGTGTATCACACCAGAGGCCGCCTGGCTTCCCTCATACTCAGTGGTGGACATATCACTTGTGCAGCCGCTACGGCTGCACAGGGGCCCCGGGCAACACAGGGGCCCGCCAGGCTCAGACTATGAGCCTCAGCCTAGCGGGCCCCTCCACTGCCATGATAGGCTTAGATACAGCAGCTCAGTAGACAGTATCGCACATGATAGGCTTAGATACAGCAGCTCAGTAGACAGTATCACACATAATAGGCTTAGATACACGAGCTCAGTAGACAGTATCACACATGATAGGCTTAGAAACACCTGCATGTTGCATGTAATATGCTGTGTGATATTGAAAGTTTTATTACCATCGCTGGATACAAAATCCACTGCCCTTACCACATTCGGGCAAGCCCCACGGCAGTGGATTTTGTATCCAGCGATGATAATAAAACTTTCAAGATCACACAGCATATTACTTGCAACACGGAAGGTGTCATTTATTATGCTACCTGTCGTGTAATCTCATTTATGTAGGACTCGCCTCGCGGAAACTGAAAACAAGGGTCCGAGAACATGTCCTAGACATCTGGCGAGAGATGGAAAAGGAAGATCTATACCAGCGGAAACCAATTGCCAGACACTGTAAGATGGCACATGATGGGAATGCAAGCCTCCTGAAGATAAGAGACATTGACAGAGTCCACATTGGAAGAAGAGGAGGGGATTGGAAATTTTTTTTGGCACAGATGGAAACGCGTTGGATCGTTAGGATCGACTGTGTAAGTCCTAGAGCAGGGGTACTCAACAACTTTTAGTGGAGGTCCACTTACCGGGGTCTATTGTCAGGTGAAGGTCCGAGCTGAACATCAGTAGGAAACGTGTTTTGTTAATTTTCACAAACGTTCAACTATTTACATACAGAATTGCTGCTTATTAGCAGGAAAACGGGCATTTTTTCTCTCTCAACAGCCCTTTGGTATTAGGTACAAAAGGGGTGACTGCCCTGGTAGTATATAACCCCCCTGTTGCTCCCCCAGTAGTGTATAGCCCCCTGTTGCTCCCCCAGTAGTATATAACCCCCTGTGAGCTCTCCCCCTGTAGTATATAGCCCCCTGGGAGCTCCCCCCAGTAGTATATAGCCCCCTTGTGAGCTTCCCCCAGTAGTATGTAGCCCCCCTGTGCTTCCCCCAAGTAGTATATAGCCCCCCTGTGAGGTCCACCAAGTAGTATATAGCCCCCCTGTGCTCTCCCCCTGTAGTATATAGCCCCCTGTGAGCTCCCCCCAGTAGTATATAGCCCCCCAGTAGTATATAGCCCCCCTGTGCGCTCCCCCAGTAGTGTATAGCCCCCTCTGTAGTATATAGCCCCCCTGTGCGCTCTCCCCCTGTAGTATATAGCCCCCTGTGAGCTCCCCCCAGTAGTATATAGCCCCCCAGTAGTAAGCCCCCTGTAAGCTCCCCCCAGTGGTATATAGCCCCCCAAGTAGTATATAGCCCCCTGTGAGCTCCCCCCAGTCGTATATAGCCCCCCAGTGCGCTCTCCCCTTATAGATGGCCCACAGACAAAAAAACAAACAACCCACAACTCACCTAGCACCTCGTTCCCCGCTGCGGCTGTCTTCTTCTCTTCTCCTGTCCGTCCGCCCCCCGGCTGATACGCGCTCTCTGGGGATGTCCCGGGGATTCCCCAGCAGAGGGCGTACCAGTGACCTCAGTGTGTGCTGCCGGCATGTACTTCCGAGAAGTACAGGCCGGCAGTGTACACAGAGGTCTTTGGTGCGCGCTCTGCTGGGGAATCCCCGGGACATCCCCAGAAAGCGTGTATCAGCCGGGGGCTGGACCGGCACTGCCCCCATCCCCACAGGCGTACAGAAAACTAAGGACAGTATGCCTATGGGGCGGGAGGCATTGCAGTAGGGAGCGGGACCTCCTAACCAACCCCGGATCCGGTCCGCCCCGGGCGGTTATGAGGTCTGACCAGGGAGCCGGACAGCTGGCCTCCGCGGTCCGGGTTTGGACCGCAGTCCGCCAGTTGAGGACCCCTGTCCTAGAGGGTTGAATGAAGTTCTGAGCTTTGCCCCCTACTTATAGCTGGATCTAACTCTGGTTCCCTATATATACATACTGTTTTTAGTTACTAATTGTTGTTTTTTATGTGTTTTTAGAATTTTCGTGAGAAGTCCTGTCCTGGAGGATTACAAGAACAACGTCCATTCTGACCACCGGGAGTCGGTGAGGGGGGGGGAAGCATTTTTTGTTTTCACATGTCATTGATTTTCCCACTTTGATTCAAGCACTGACACTTTGGTCCATCATGTTCTCATGAAATGTTGTTGTTCATACGGTTGTGTTCTAATTTGTCATTAATTTATCACTTCTATTCAGATATACTCTTTTATTTTTATTACTGCACATTCATATTATAATATTTTTGTCATTTGCATTTTTGCTCAATTATGCCCGGTCACTTTACATATTCTTTCCTCATTCTATTCATACACTTTCATTCTTTTGCACTTATACACTTTACTGTGCACTCCGTAGCACTTACACTTTATTGAGTTTAACATCCATCTATTATCATGCACTTTATTGTTTTTATATATATTTTATATATATGCAATTAATGTGTTAAGTATATGGGCTTCCTGTACAAATTATATCTACATTAAGGCTATATTCACACGAACGGGCTTGCAGCGAGATTCTCGCTGCGAGCCCGGCAGGTCCTGGCAGTTCCCACACACTACATACTTGCTGCGGTCTAAACGACCGCAGCGAGTATGTAATTTTACCGCCCTTAACCCCTTCTGATGCCGCCCGCTCCGCTCCCCAGCTCTGTATACATTATCTCTCCTCGCTGCACGGATCCGGCGTCCTGCTCTCCCGTCTGGCCAAACAGTGTGTTGCCCAGCCGCAGTCACTGATTGGCCGGACGGGAGAGCAGAACGCCGGACCCGTACAGCGAAGAGAGGTAAGGTATATACACAGCGGGGGAGCCGGGCGGGAGCAGAAGGGGTTAAGGGCAGCAGAATTACATACTCGCATATTCTTGCATGCATTTACTTATATGTATTCAGTGAGTGGGCGGTAGCTATCCGGAGGCGGTGTGACGCTTCCTCCATGCCAGGTTAGCGTCCTCAGCTCCCTGGCAACGCGGCGTGATGACGTGCGGGTCACGTGACGTTGTTGCGCTGCCGCATCGGGAAACGGAGCATGTGACTGGTTAGGGGGAGGCATCTATACACCAGAACTCCGGCTAGCTATGGTGTATTTAAGGACAGGGACACGGGGGAATGCCAGCCTCCTGGAAAAAGCAAGACCGGAAACGGGCGTTGGAGGAGCGGCACATATCCACCTCGCAGGTAGTGTTATTTCTATTACTTCATCTCCCTCTCCGGTGCTTACTAGGCCACTGGGCTCTGTGCAATTGGTTTGACTATACCAGTTACTGGAGGGTTAGTGCAATGGCAACTACTGACACAGGTGTGGTGTTATTTGTATATTCCTTTACATTGCGCTTTATGTATTTATAATTCTTATTTCCTGTGGGGTGTGATTGCCTATGTGCATGGCTATGAGATCATCTTTTAATACGTGTATTATGTATTTTTAATGTATTCCTTAATAAAGATTAGGTCTTGTTAGGGTACAAACACACACACCGTATACGCAGCGTATTTACTGCTGCAATACGCAGCAAATACGCAGCAGATTAGATCTAAATAACTGAACACAGCATCAAATCTGCTGCAGATCTGCTGCGTATTTGCTGCGTGTCTGCTGCGTATATGGTGTGTGTGTTTGTACCCTCAGAGAACACAGGGGGGCTATATACTAGGAGAGAGAACAGGGGGGCTATATACAGGGGGAGAGAGCACAGCGGGCTATATACCAGGGGAGAGAGCACAGGGGGGCTATATACTGGGAGAGAGCACAGGGGGGGGGGGGCTATATACAGGGGGAGAGAGCGCAGGGGGCTATATACCGGGGAGAGAGCACAGGGGGCTATATACCCGGAGAGAGCACTGGGGGGCTATATACTAGGAGAGAGAACAGGGGGGCTATATACAGGGGGAGAGAGCACAGCGGGCTATATACCGGGGGAGAGAGCACAGGGGGGCTATATACTGGGAGAGAGCACAGGGGGAGGGGGGCTATATACAGGAGGAGAGAGCACAGGGGGCTATATACCGGGGAGAGAGCACAGGGGGCTATATACCGGGGGAGAGAGCACAGGGGGGCTTAATACTGGGAGAGAGCACAGGGGGGCTATATACTGGGAGAGAGCACAGGGGGGGGGGCTATATACAGGGGGAGAGAGCACAGGGGGCTAAATACCGGGGAGAGAGCACAGGGCGGCTATATACTGGGGGAGAGCACAGGGGGGCTATATACAGGGGGAGAGCGCACAGGGGGATATATAGTGGGAGAGAGCACAGGGGGGGCTATATACTTTGAGAGTGCACAGGGGGGCTATATACTACAGGGGGAGAGTGCACAGGGGGCTATACTGGGAGAGAGAACAGGGGCTTAATACTGGCAGAGAGCACAGGGGGGCTATATACTGGGAGAGAGCACGGGGGGGGGGCTATATACTAGGAGAGAGAACAGGGGCTATATACTGGGAGAGAGCACGGGGGGGGGCTATATACAGGGGGAGAGAGCACAGGGGGCTAAATACCGGGGAGAGAGCACAGGGGGGCTATATACTGGGGGAGAGCACAGGGGGGCTATATACAGGGGGAGAGCGCACAGGGGGATATATAGTGGGAGAGAGCACAGGGGGGGCTATATACTTTGAGAGTGCACAGGGGGGCTATATACTACAGGGGGAGAGTGCACAGTGCCATTGGCTCCCTCCCTGTCAGTCACTCTTGTGGCCGCAGTGGTCACAAGAGGCCGCGCTCCTCACCTGGTGTCGGCGCCGAGTCATTTTCCGTGTGCGGCCTCTAGTGACCGTTGCAGTGCGGCCACAGGAGGAAGAGAAGAGGACGCGCAGGACTCAGGTGAGTATACGTAGTTTGTTTTTTTAATGCTCTATGGGAGGGGGAGAGTGCACAGGGGGGCTATACTGGGAGAGTGCACAGGGGGGCTATATAGTACAGGGGGGAGTGCACAGGGGGGCTATATACTACAGGGGGAGAGTGCACAGGGGGCTATATACTACAGTGGGAGAGTTCACAGGGGGCTATATACCGGGGGAGAGAGCACAGGAGGCTATATACCGGGGGAGAAAGCACAGGGGGGCTATATACTGGGAGATAGCACAGGGGGGCTATATACAGGGGGAGAGGACACAGGGGGCTATATACTGGGAGAGAGCACAGGGGAGCTATATACTGGGAGAGTGCACAGGGGGGTTATATACTACAGGGGGAAAGTGCACAGGGGGGCTACATACTACAGGGGGAGAGTGCACATGGGGGTATATACTACAGTGGCAGAGTGCACAGAGGGGCTATTTACTGGGGAAGAGCGCACACAGGGGGGCTATATACTACAGGGGGAGAGTGCACAGGGGGCTATATACTACTGGGGAGAGCGCACAGGTGGCCTATATACTACTTGGGGAGAGCGCACAGGGGTGCTATATACTACAGGGGGAGAGTGCACAGGGGGGCTATATACCACTAGGGGAGAGGGCACACAGAGGGGCTATATACTACAGGGGGAGAGTGCACAGGGGGGCTATATACTACTGGGGGAGAGCACACAGGGGGGCTATATTCTACAGGGGGAGCTATATACTAATAATGCAGTCACCCCCTGTGTACCTAATTTTAAAGGGCTGGTGAGAGAGAGAAAGTGCCAGTTTTCCCACTAATAAGCATCAATTCTGTATGTAAAATGTAAATAGTTCAACAACGTTTGTGAAAAGTAACAAAACACGTTCCCTACTGATGTTCAGCTCGGACCTTCACCTAACAAAATACCCCGGTAAGTGGACCCTCACTAAGAGTTGTTGGTACCCCTAGTATATGCTGTATGTAGTGTATATAGTATGTGCTGTACTGTATGCTGTATGTAGTGTATAGAGTATGCTGTATGTAGAGTATTTGCTGTATATAGTGTATAGGGTATATGTTGTATGTAGTGTATAGAGTATTTGCTGTATATAGTGTATAGGGTATATGTTGTATGTAGTGTATAGAGTATTTGCTGTATATAGTGTATAGGGTATATGCTGTATGTAGTGTGTACAGAATATGCTGTATATAGTGTATATGATTTATGTAGTGTATATTGTATATGCTGTATGTAGTGTATATAGAATGTACTGTATGCTGTATGTAGTGTATATAGTATATGCTGTATGTAGTGTACACTCACCAGCCACTTTATTAGGTACACCATGCTAGTAACGGGTTGGACCCCCTTTTGCCTTCAGAACTGCCTCAATTCTTCGTGGCATAGATACAACAAGGTGCTGGAAGCTTCCTCAGAGATTTTGGTCCATATTGACATGATGGCATCACACAGTTGCCGCAGATTTGTCGGCTGCACATCCATGATGCCAATCTCCCGTTCCACCACATCCCAAAGATGCTCTATTGGATTGAGATCTGGTGACTGTGGAGGCCATTTGAGTACAGTGAACTCATTGTCATGTTCAAGAAACCAGTCTGAGATGATTCTAGCTTTATGACATGGCGCATTATCCTGCTGAAAGTAGCCATCAGATTTTGGGTACATTGTGGTCATAAAGGGATGGACATGGTCAGCAACAATACTCAGGTAGGCTGTGGCGTTGCAATGATGCTCAATTGGTACCAAGGGGCCCAAAGAGTGCCAAGAAAATATTGCCCACACCATGACACCACCACCACCAGCCTGAACTGTTGATACAAGGCAGGATGGATCCATGCTTTCATGTTGTTGACGCCAAATTCTGACCCTACCATCCGAATGTCGCAGCAGAAATCGAGACTCATCAGACCAGGCAACGTTTTTCCAATCTTCTACTGTCCAATTTCGATGAGCTTGTGCAAATTGTAGCCTCAGTTTCCTGTTCTTAGCTGAGCGGAGTGGCACCCGGTGTGGTCTTCTGCTGCTGTAGCCCATCTGCCTCAAAGTTGGTCGTACTGTGCGTTCAGAGATGCTCTTCTGCCTACCTTGGTTGTAACGGTTGGCTATTTGAGTCACTGTTGCCTTTCTATCAGCTCGAACCAGTCTGCCCATTCTCCTCTGACCTCTGGCATCAACAAGGCATTTCCGCCCACAGAACTGCCGCTCACTGGATGTTTTTTCTTTTTCGGACCATTCTCTGTAAACCCTAGAGATGGTTGTGCGTGAAAATCCCAGTAGATCAGCAGTTTCTGAAATACTCAGACCAGCCCTTCTGGCACCAACAACCATGCCACGTTCAAAGGCACTCAAATCACCTTTCTTCCCCATACTGATGCTCGGTTTGAACTGCAGGAAATTGTCTTGACCATGTCTACATGCCTAAATGCACTGAGTTGCCGCCATGTGATTGGCTGTTAAGTGGTAACGTGCAGTTGGACAGGTGTACCTAATAAAGTGGCCGGTGAGTGTATATAGTATGTGCTGTACTGTATGCTGTATGTAGTGTATATAGTATGTGCTGTACTGTATGCTGTATGTAGTGTATATAGTATGTGCTGTACTGTATGCTGTATGTAGTGTGTATAGTATGTGCTGTACTGTATGCTGTATGTAGTGTGTATAGTATGTGCTGTACTGTATGCTGTATGTAGTGTGTATAGTATGTGCTGTACTGTATGCTGTATGCAGTGGCGGATTAAATGTACCCTGGGCCCCACGCTGTCCACCCAACCTGCCCCCCCCCCCCCCCACAAGTCAATTTGCCCACATTATAATCCGCTACTGCGCCCCCCCCCCCCCCCCCACACACACACACACACTGTCCCCAATAAACACTGCCTGCCTCACCTCCCTGCTGGCCCCAATAAACATAATGTTTGGTCCCTTGGTGCTACCCGCAGTTAGCATTGCCCACCCCACCTCCACTGCCCCCAATAAACATATTGCCACCTCACCTGGTCCCCTGATGTCGCCCCCCCCCCCCCCCCCCCCCAAGGTCACAGCAGCACAGAGGATGTCAGGAGAAGAGGGTGCTGATCTATAGGGGAGGTCCCAGCAGCACAGAGGATGTCAGGAGAGGAGGGTGCTAATCCTATAGGAGATGATCCCCCTTTATAGATGGTCTCCCTCTTTCCCCCTCTATAGATTGTCCCTCTCTTTCCCCCTTTATACATAGTCCCCTTCTTTCCCCCTCTATAGATGGTCCCCCTCTTCCCCCTCCCTTATAGATGGTCCCCCTCTTTCCCCCCTTTATAGATGGTCCCCCTCTTTCCCCCTCCCTTATACATGGTCCCCCTCTTTCCCCCTCTATAGATGGCCCCCCTCTTTCCCCCTTTATAGATGGTCCCCCTCTCCCCCCTCCCTTATAGATGGTCCCCCTCTCCCCCCTGCCTTTATAGATGGTCCCCCTCTTTCCCCCTCTATAGATGATCCCCCTCTCCCCCTCCCTTTATAGATGGTCCCCCTCTTTCCCCCCTTTATAGATGCCCCCCCCCCCTCTTCTCCCCTTTATAGATGCCCCCCAGTCAGTAAATAACACAAAAATAACAAAATACAACTCACCTACCCTGCGTTCCGCCGTCGATTCTCTCTCCTTCTGCAGTCTCCAGCTGATGCACGGCTGCCGGGGGTGTCCCGTCCTCTCCCCGGCAGCGCGCGCATCACACAGCTCCTAGTGCCACCTGGGCCCTGACTTCCGGTACGTGCGCTCCCAGTACCGGAAGTCAGGGCCCCAGGCGGCACTAGGAGCTGTGTGATGCGCGCTCTGCCGGGGAGAGGACGGGACACCTCCGGCAGCCGCGCATCAGCCGGAGACTCTTGTGACCGCAAGTGAAACAATGCTTGCGGTCACAAGAGCCTGCAGTGGCGGGGGGAAGGGGGCCTCCCGGGCGGCATTATAATGTGGGCAGCGTGGCATGGGCCCCCCCGGAGCCTCGGGCCCCGGGCGGCCGCCCAAACCACCCACATTATAATCCGCCACTGGCTGTATGTAGTGTATATAGTATATGCTGTATATAGTGTATATAGCAGGGCCGGACTGGGACTTAAAATCAGCCCTGGCAATCAAACCCCAGCAGCCCACATACCATATCCTTCCCTATATATCATGGATAGCCGTGTAAAATACGAGCTGTAGCAAATTCTGCTTCATTTATCCATGTCCCCACTACTCCCTTAAACATGTGAACCCCACCATCAGCACCTAAAAACAATGCTATAACATGATCTGCTGTGGATTTGATGTGGCATATATATGCACTCATTCAACTGATTAAATCAGAAGCATCAAATCCGCATTGGATTAGGTATGAACGTGCCCTTAAAGGAAACCTGTGGGGTCTATACCAGGTACACAGCTGTAGATCCCAGCGTACAGATCAGGGACTGGATCTTTAGTCCAGTGTAAACCTCTATAATCGTTCTTTTCATTACCAGCTGAAGTGTCACAGAGGTGGAGCCACAGCAGCACCTTCTGCCCCGCCCCTTCCTGCTCTGACTGATGGACGTATAGGGTGGGGCTGCTGCTGCCGCTGCTGTTGTGAAACTTTAGTTGGAAATGAAAAGGACAATTATATAAGTTTACACTGGACTAAAGGTCCTGTCTGTGATATCTCGCTCACATCTGTCTGCTGAGATCTACAGCCCTAGACCTGGTACGGACCTCACAGATTCCCTTTATAGGAGAAAAACATGGCCACCTTCTTCCAGAAATAGCGCCACACTCTTCTTCAGTTTGTGTGAGGTATTGCAGCTCAGTTCCATTGAAGTGAATGGAGCCAAGTTGTAATAACCATACACTGAGGACAGGATGGTGCTGTTTTTGGACAAAAGTTACTATATTTTTTAAATCCCTTTTATCCTGACTATGTTTGCACACCATATAATGGCGGTCAAAGCTACATAATAAGCTGCTAGTTAGCCATTTCCTACTGGATATCTATCTATCCATCTATCTATCAGTAGGGCCACATGAAAAATTGAAGGATATATAATGGTAACATAGGTAAGAATTTTATGTGCATGATAACAGTGTCATAGTTAATAACACCAGTAAGCAAATATCACCATAGTGTACCCGTTACTGCCATACTGTTATTAAGCAAACCCACCAATACTGCCAATACTACCAGTATATAAGTAACAAATAATATCACCACACCATGAGCACTGCCATTATCACCACATAATGACTAATACCGCTACACTGTGACTGAATACAATCCACTATATACAACACTAATATTACCAATAATACGAGTAATACCATCACACCATGCCCACTACTCTCACCATACAGTGACTGGATAATACCACTATACCATCACACCATGCCCACTACCCTCAGCATACGGTGACTGGATAATACCACTATACCACCACACCATGCCCACTACCCTCACCATACAGTGACTGGATAATACCACTATACCACCACACCATGCCCACTACCCTCACCATACAGTGACTGGATAATACCATTATACCATCACACCATGCCCACTACCCTCAGCATACGGTGACTGGATAATACCACTATACCATCACACCATACCAACACTAATATTACCAATAATACGAGTAATACCATCACACCATGCCCACTACTCTCACCATACAGTGACTGGATAATACCACTATACCATCACACCATGCCCACTACCCTCAGCATACGGTGACTGGATAATACCCTCACCATACCATCACACCATGCCCACTGCCCGCAGCATACAGTGACTGGATAATACCACTATACTGGCACCAAATAATAGCCACTATATAAAGACCAATATTCTACCACAGCAGTGACAATAGAACACAGATGTCACACTCCGGCCCTCCAGCTGTTACAGAACTACAAATCCCATCATGCCTGGACAGCTAAAGCATGGTGGGAATTGTAGTTTTGCAACACCTGGAGGGCCGGAGTTTGACACCCCTGATACTGAGGTAGATCCCAGCTGTATAAAGGTTCTGCAGACCTGATAAGTGATTATAGTGCAATTACATCCTGTCACTCACAGTAGGCGTCTTCTCTGCATGACCAGACGTCCACTTTTCCTTTTCTTCTCCATCTGGCTCCGGCCATCATGAAGGCTTCTCTGGCCAGGACTCCTCTCCACGGGATCTGCCAGACAGACATTTTAGGCTTCATGCTCCAGCAACATCCTCATCTATACATCCCCCCCCCCATATAGAATAGCCCCCCTGCTGTACATCCCCCCCATATAGAATAGCCCCCCTGCTGTACATCCCCCCATATAGAATAGACCCCCTGCTGTACATCCCCCTATATAGAATAGCCCCCCTGCTGTACATCCCCCCATATAGAATAGCCCCCCTGCATCCCCCTCCTATATAGAATAGCCCCCTGCATCCCCCTCCATATAGAATAGCCCCCTGCATCCCCCTCCATATAGAATAGCCCCCTGCATCCCTCCATATAGAATAGCCCCCTGCATCCCCCTCCATATAGAATAGCCCCCCTGCATCCCTCCATATAGAATAGCCCCCTGCATCCCCCTCCCATATAGAATAGTCCCCTGCATCCCCCTCCCATATAGAATAGCCCCCTGCATCCCCTCCTGTATAGAATAGCCCCCCTGCATCCCCCTCCCATACAGAATAGCCCCCCTGCATCCCCCTCCCATATAGAATAGCCCCCCCTGCATCCCCCTCCAATATAGAATAGCCCCCCTGCATCCCCCTCCCATATAGAATAGCCCCCCTGCACCCCCCTCCTATATAGAATAG
This sequence comes from Dendropsophus ebraccatus, assembly GCF_027789765.1. Taxonomy (NCBI): domain Eukaryota; kingdom Metazoa; phylum Chordata; class Amphibia; order Anura; family Hylidae; genus Dendropsophus; species Dendropsophus ebraccatus. The sequence goes on from NC_091466.1 coordinate 27,007,274, forward strand.
CCCCCCTGCATCCCCCTCCCATACAGAATAGCCCCCCTGCACCCCCCTCCTATACAGAATAGCCCCCTGCATCCCCCTCCCATATAGAATAGCCCCCCTGCACCCCCCTCCTATATAGAATAGCCCCCCTGCATCCCCCTCCCATACAGAATAGCCCCCCTGCACCCCCCTCCTGTATAGAATAGCCCCCCTGCATCCCCCTCCCATATGGAATAGCCCCCTGCATCCCCCTCCCATATAGAATAGCCCCCCTGCATCCCCCTCCCATAAAGAATAGCCCCCTGCATCCCCCTCCTGTATAGAATAGCCCCCCTGCATCCCCCTCCCATATAGAATAGCCCCCCTGCATCCCCCTCCCATATAGAATAGCCCCCCTGCATCCCCCTCCCATACAGAATAGCCCCCCTGCACCCCCCTCCTATACAGAATAGCCCCCTGCATCCCCCTCCCATATAGAATAGCCCCCCTGCATCCCCCTCCCATATAGAATAGCCCCCTGCATCCCCTCCTGTATAGAATAGCCCCCCTGCACCCCCCTCCTATATAGAATAGCCCCCCTGTATCCCCCTCCTGTATAGAATAGCCCCCTGCATACCCCTCCAATACAGAATAGCCCCCCTGCATCCCCCTCCCATATAGAATAGCCCCCTGCATCCCCCTCCCATATAGAATGGCCCCCCTGCACCCCCCTCCCATATGGAATAGCCCCCTGCACCCCCTCCTGTATAGAATAGCCCCCATGCATCCCCCCCATATAGAATAGCCCCCTGCATCCCCCCATATAGAATAGCCCCCCTGCATCCCCCCCATATAGAATAGCCCCCTGCATCCCCCCATATAGAATAGCCCCCCTGCATCCCCCCCATATAGAATAGCCCCCTGCATCCCCCTCCCATATAGAATGGCCCCCCTGCACCCCCCTCTCATATAGAATAGCCCCCTGCACCCCCTCCTGTATAGAATAGCCCCCCTGCATCCCCCTCCCATATAGAATAGCCCCCTGCACCCCCTCCTGTATAGAATAGCCCCCTGCATCCCCCTCCCATATAGAATAGCCCCCCTGCATCCCCCTCCTGTATAGAATAGCCCCCTGCATCCCCCTCCTATATAGAATAGCCCTCCTGCATCCCCCTCCCATATAGAATAGCCCCCTGCATCCCCCCCATATAGAATAGCCCCCTGCATCCCCCTCCCGTATAGAATAGCCCCCTGCACCCCCTCCTGTATAGAATAGCCCCCTGCACCCCCTCCTCTATAGAATAGCCCCCTGCATCCCCCTCCTCTATAGAATAGCCCCCTGCATCCCCCTCCTCTATAGAATAGCCCCCCTGCATCCCCCTCCCATATAGAATAGCCCCCCCTGCACCCCCTCCTGTATAGAATAGCCCCCTGCATCCCCCTCCCATATAGAATAGCCCCCTGCACCCCCTCCTCTATAGAATAGCCCCCTGCATCCCCCTCCATATAGAATAGCCCCCCCTGCACCCCCTCCTGTATAGAATAGCCCCCTGCACCCCCTCCTGTATAGAATAGCCCCCTGCATCCCCCTCCATATAGAATAGCCCCCCTGCATCCCCCTCCTGTATAGAATAGCCCCCTGCATCCCCCTCCCATATAGAATAGCCCCCTGCATCCCCCTCCCATATAGAATAGCCCCCTGCACCCCCTCCTGTATAGAATAGACCCCCTGCATCCTCCTCCAATATGGAATAGCCCCCCCTGCACCCCCCTCCTATATAGAATAGCCCCCCTGCATGGCCACATGTGAAGGGGTTAAAAAAAAAAAAAAAAAACATTCTCACCTCACCTCGCTCCCAGCAGCTTCTTCCTCGGCTGCATCTTCGGTCCACGGCGGCGGCGGCTCGTCCTCTCTCTCCTCCAGGTCCTCAGCGGCGCGTCAGGGAAGTGACGTCACCGCTGGGGGCCTGGTGGAGGTGGCTGCAGACGTGCCTGCGCGCGGCACGTCTGCGGCCCTCGGCACTTGGGGGGGGGATAACAGGGCAGAGACACGCCACCGCAGCCCCCTCCCGCCACCACAGCCCGCTCACCTCACCTCACCCCGGCTGGCCCGCTCCTGACGTGCTCCGCCAATCAACGAGGGGCCGCATCGGCCCCACGTTGATTGGATTGGAGCGGAGGAGCATGTCAGGAGCGGGCCGCAGCGGTGATAAGACAGCCGGGCGGCCCACGGACTGGTAATCTGGCCAGCCCAGCGGGCATTTGCCCGCCTTGCCAGATTACCAGTCCGGGCCTGGTATATAGTATATGCTGTATGTAGTGTATATAGTATGCGTGTATTGTATGCTGTATGTAGTGTATATAGTATAATGCTCTATGTAGTGTATATAGTATATGCTGTATATAGTATATGCTGTATGTACTGTATATAGTATGTGCTGTACTGTATGTTGTATGTAGTGTATATAGTATATGCTGTATATAGTGTATATAGTATATGCTCTATGTAGTGTATATAGTATATGCTGTATATAGTATATACTGTATGTAGTGTATACAGTAATGTGAGACAGTGACAGGGATGGTGGTTGGGAATCGCTATATCTCCCCGAGATACCTATCATACGTGAGCACTAGGTTCCAGAAAGTCCATACCTCATCCAGGGAAAGCTGGGTGAGATATGGAGGAATCCAGGAAAGCTAAAACCCATAGCAAACTACTTGCTATTGGCTGCTTTGTAGTGGCTGTAAATGGGCCTGGATATTTATGGAATGACAGGCAGGTTGGTAGTGGGGCCTGTCATTCCCTTTCTGGCCAGTCCAGGTTTTTGTGTCTGGCCCAAGTCAGCCCAAGTGCTGGAGGCCACTGATCACTGCCTGATAAGAGGAGGCACAGAGTGTGCAGAGTGCGGCTGTGCATGGAGGTCTCTCCTGGCAGTGGGGAGGGTCAGGGCTGCTAAAGCTTCTGCTGGGACTCTCAGCCACACCGGTATTGTATCAACTTGTGCTGTTTTATGTTGGGTGACTGGTAGCACGTCCCCTGTATAGCCAGGATTTGCTGTGTTAGTTAGAGCTCAGACGAACAGGATTTATCTTATTTTGGGCCTGTATGCAGGCCCGCATCTGCCATGAGGCGAAGTGAAGTCTTCGCCTCAGGCGGCCGCTCCCACGACCCTGCAGGGGGCGGCACTGGCCGCCCCTGCACAGTGAGCTTTCATGCATATATTATATGCATGACCGCTCACTGACTACAGGAGCAGAGAGATCAGCCATAGACTGATGTCTCTGCTCCTGTATGCGTATTCCGGGGCGTGCTACGCTAATAGCGTACCGCCCACGGAATATACGTGCAGAAGCAGGGACTCCAGTGTGATGCCGGACTCCCTGCTTCTGCACTATAGGAGCACACAGCTGACAGGAGGCTCAGAGCAGGGAACTAAGAGTTCGCTGCTCTGTGCCATTCACTTCTAGATCGCAGGCTGTGTTAGTGCTGCGATCTAGAAGTGATCTGGAGCAGCCAGTGATGTCTTCCTGGTCAGGCTGCTCTATGAGATCTGTGATCAGCCTGACCAGGAAGCGACCAGGAAGCATCCAGGAGGCCACAGGGACTGCGTGGGAACGATTGGTGAGGTGAGTAGCTGCTGGCCTGTTTTTTGTTTTACTTTGCTGAGATGGGGGGACACAGGAGAGGAATGGTACAGGGGGTGATTGTGGGGAGATGGGGGGGACACAGGAGATGGAGGGACACAGGAGATGGATAATACAGGGGGTGATTGTGGGGAGATGGGGGGGACACAGGAGATGGAGGGACACAGGGGGTGATTGTGGGGAGATGGGGGGGACACAGGAGATGGATGATACAGGGGGTGATTGTGGGGAGATGGGGGGGGCACAGGAGATGGATGATACAGGGGGTGATTGTGGGGAGATGGGGGGGGCACAGGAGATGGATGATACAGGGGGTGATTGTGGGGAGATGGGGGGGGGCACAGGAGATGGATGATACAGGGGGTGATTGTGGGGAGATGGGGGGGGGCACAGGAGATGGATGATACAGGGGGAGATTGTGGGGAGATGGGGGGGACACAGGAGATGGAGGGACACAGGAGATGGATGATACAGGGGGTGATCATGGGGAGATGGGGGGACACAGGAGATGGATGATACAGGGGGTGATTGTGGGGAGACACAGGAGATGTATGATACAGGGGGTGATTGTGGGGAGACACAGGAGATGGATGATTCAGGGGGTGATTGTGGGGAGACAGGAGATGGATGATTCAGAGGGTGATTGTGGGAAGATGGGGGGGACACAGGAGATGGGGGGACACAGGAGATGGATGATACAGGGGGTGATTATGGGGAGATGCGGGGACACAGGAGATGGATGATACAGGGGGTGATTGTGGGGAGATGGGGGGACACAGGAGATGGATGATACAGGGGGTGATTGTGGGGACTTGGGGGGACACAGGAGATGGATGATACAGGGGGTGATTGTGGGGAGATGGGGAGACACAGGAGATGGATGATACAGGGGGTGATTGTGGGGACTTGGGGGGACACAGGAGATGGATGATACAGGGGGTGATTGTGGGGAGACACAGGAGATGTATGATACAGGGGGTGATTGTGGGGAGATGGGGGGACACATGAGATGGATGATACAGGGGGTGATTGTGGGGGGACACAGGAGATGGATGATACAGGGGGTAATTGTTGGGGGGACACAGGAGATGGATGATACAGGGGGTAATTGTGGGGGACACAGGAGGAATATGAGGAGATGGATGATACAGGGGGTGATTATGGGGGGCACAGGAGGAATATGAGGAGATGGGAGGATTATGGGGGGCACAGGAGGATTATGTGGAGATGGTGAGACACAGGTGGGGGGGATTATGATGAGATTGGAGGATTATGAGGAGATGGGGGACACGGGGGATTATGACTACAGGAAGAGATGGGGGGATTATAACTACATGAGGAGAATGGGGATTATAATAGTGTGGAGATGCAGAAGGGATCTTCTAAATTGTGGAGCCTAAAATGTCTGTCCAATAGATGCTGCGGGAACAAGTCATGGCTAACAGAAGTCTTCATGATGGAGTCGGATCTGAATGTAGAAGAAAAGAGAAAGTGAACAACTCTGATGAGAGAAGACGTCACTTGTGAGTCACTGGATGTAACTGTACCCTGATCACTATACTGTCACTGTGTGGGGGTAATGCTGGACTCTATACAGTGTTTTTTATTCAGTAGCACTACTGGTGGTATTGATCAGTCAGTGGTGGAATTTTTCCATTGTAGTGGCAATATTGGTAATAGTATTTAGTCACTATGGAGTGCTGATATGCAGTCATCGTGTGGTGGAATTATTTGGTGTTTATATGATGTTGATCTCAGTTGAGGGGGGGGCGCTATTTCAGTTCTCGCCTCAGGCAGCAGAAGAGCTAGAATCGGCCCTTCCTGTATGTAAGGCTGAATTTCTTTTGGCTTCAATAAACAAGCAGGGACGTCTCTGTTTTATCCTAGTTTGTGTCACTGTCTCTGGCTGCCGTCCCTGCTGTCTGCGCTGCTCTACAGAGCTAATCTCCCACACTACAAGGCTACAATTTAAGAATTTTAAAACAGATTTTATCAACATAATTAAAAAATCTCCAACTTCATTATGCAGTGCCAAAGGATCCAGTATTACAGACAACCACAAGCCACAGTATCTATGTCATATAGTAACTAAATGGTGACAGTAAGCACATAAGCTGTAATCATGTAGTGTAGGTGCTTACTGTCACCATTTAGTTACTATATGACATAGATACTGTGGCTTGTGGTTGTCTGTAATACTGGATCCTTTTGCACTGGATAATGAAGTTGGATATTTTTTTTTAATCATGTTTATAAAATCTGTTAAATATTCTTCAATTGTTGCCTTGTGTAACTGTATTATGTAAAGGCTAAATGGTAATAATTAGAGATGAGCGAACCTCCAGCATGCTCAAGTCCATCCGAACCCGATCGTTCGGCATGTGATTAGTGGTGGCTGCTGAAGTTGGATAAACCCCTAAGGCTATGTGGAAATCTTGGATATAGTCATTGGCTGTATCCATGTTTTCCAGACAACCTTAGAGCTTTATCCAAGTTTATCCAGCAGCCACCACTAATCAAGTGCCGAACGTTCGGGTTCTGATTGACTCGAGCCCGAACCCGGTTCGCTCATCTCTAGTAATAATATTTTGGACAGGTGATATGAGGGTTCATTAACTCTACGAGGCTGGGTTCACACTGCATTTTTGCAATCTATTTAACATATCCATTTTTATTTGGTTACTTTTAACGGATAGAAAAACGTAGTCAACACTACTTTTGTGTCCGTAAAAAAAAATGCGTCCGTTTCAATTTGTTTTTTTTTTATAATGGAAGTCAGTGGAAAAATGGCTAACATACAATTGCATCGTGTTTTTTTTTTTTTTTAATAAAACATATACGTTAAACGGATTGCAAAAATGCAGTGTGAACCCAGCCTGAGGCAGAGACCTTGTTATAGATTTGGTTGTCCATTGGAACTACTGTGGACAAACAGTATTGGCTGGGGGCAGTATATTCTGCCTCCAACCACTAGATGATGCTCTCTCCTCCCAGCTACAGGGCTTGGCAGGAACGTCACTCCTAGAAGAAGAGGCTAGAAGAGCCTGAGGGAAATGAATGGCCGTGTGCTGCAGGGAGCCAGGTAATCATGAGGAGCCCACATGAGGGGGATTATGGTGGAGGAAGTAAAGCTATATACATTGGTGTGAGCCGCTAAGAGACCAGTAATCAGAGCTGTGACTAATATACACTGTATGCACAGCTCTGATTACCAGTCTCCCAGTATACTAGCCTCTCATACCAATGTATATAGCGTTATCACCTATAGCATAATTCCTTATGTGGTCTCCTCATTATACCACCAGTCTCACACCCCACTGTATATACTGGTGGTATAATGAGGTGCTCACACGAGTGGGGTTATGCTGAAGGAGATAAAGCTCCAGTCTGCCCCAGTCACCCCCAGTCTGCCCCAGTCACCAAGGTTTCATGTGGCCCCATGCAGTTGTTTGCTGGAGGACAGTGTCGGAAAGGTGTTCACACCCAACACGCTCCCCGGCAGTCCTCCTGTGACTTCTTCAGGTCTTTCTTCTGTTGCTCCGGCTGCTACTTCCCAAACTGATTTTTTCTCTGTAGTGATAGGTCACTCAGCCAATCACTGGCCGCAGTGTTGTTCCGCCTCAGTCAGTGATTGCCTGAGAAGGCTCAGAGCTGAGAAACAGACGTCTCATCCGTCTCAGAAGTAACGGCCAGAGCAGGAAGACGTGACGGAGGACCCTCATGGAAGTGTGGTAGGTGAGAATAGGCAGCTTATTTCCTTTGTGGCCCTATCTGCCTGTCCGTCTATCTTTGTAAGTGGCTACAATTCAGCGGCCAGGTGATGTCCTGTGGACCAGGTGTGGGGATTTTGGCTCCTGTTCTGCTGTATATGGAATTCTGTACTTGTAAGTCACCGCATCAGCAGGGTCAGCTGCCCTGACCTCACTACTACATCTCTGCAGAGAAGTGGCCTGACTCTATGTAGGACTTTCCGGTAACAAACTCCACTCGGCTCCATCTTGCAAATTAATCTCTGCAGCATTGGGACATTTATTAAGACTTAAAAATAGGCTAAAATTTTATGATGCAGATAGGCCTGATGCATGTAACAATATTTGCAGATGCTGTTTGTGTGTGTGTACGTATGTATGTATGTATATATATATAATCTACACATACTTACTGGATATGCAATTTGATCTGGTTGCCGAGGGGAGGGCATACTTTGCTATAATTGGCAATATTTGGCTGCAGGGGGGTATTCCTGGCTACAAGGGGCATTTCTTGCTGCAGTGGGCATATCTGAATACAGTGACCATACCTGACTACAAATGGCATATCTGGCTATAAGGGCCATGTCTGGCTTCAGAGGGCATTGTATATGTCTACAGGAAGCATACTTGGGTGCATGGGGCATTTCTCTCTAAAGGGTGCATATCTGGCTACAAGAAGCATTGCCTCGAGCTATAGGAGGCATATGTAACTACAGGGGGCATTGTTTCTAATTATATAAGCCAAGTAACTAACTTAAAATAATACTGCCTATTATTTGAAGTTAGTTACAGTAATACCTCGGTTTTCGAACGCTTTGGAACTCGAACTGCTTGGTATTCGAACGAAAATTTACCCAGAAGTAGTGTTTGGAATTCGAACTTTGCTCGGTTTTCAAACGTTTTTGCGAGCGTGGATGGTGGGTTGTACCTGGCGAGTTAAGCAGTGGTGAGGCTTCACATACAGTACAGTGCTGTATAAGGCTGCTGGAGTGCATATACAGTGCAGTAGTAGTACAGGCAGTGCACCACCATCTCCCATACATGTGAGTGCTTGCATGGGGGGGGGGGGACGCTATACAGTAAAGGATGGGTGAGGAGTTGGTGACTACTGTACTATAATTGCTGGTTCTGATGAACATTTCTTATGTTTAATGTCCTGTATAGTACTGTACTGTATTGATTATACTGAGCACTTATCAGTGTAATAAATGAGTATTGTAGGTAATTATTGGTGGCTGCTGAAACCAATTAATCACATTTACATTATTTCCTATGGGAAGACACTGCTTGGTTCTCAAACTGCCTTCCGGAACCAATTAAGTTCGAGAACCGAGGTACCACTGTACTTGGCTTCTATAATTAGTGTAAACTAACAGTTATACCAATACTATATGGCATATATAGCCTCCTCCATGGGGCACTGTCCACAAGGGTATTAAAGCAAATGGGCTCAAGGTCTGGATCCTTTTCTTTGAATTTCCCGTTTGCATAGTGATCTCATAGAGACATATCGGCCGGTCTACAACCAGAGATGGTATGATGGCGGTTTTTCTTTTGTGGGCAGATTTGTGGTTTTATAACTTTGCAATATGTGATAGACCTCAAACTCCAAAGCAAAATAAGTGACACAAAAGAAACAAAGACACAACACATTGTAATTAGGTGTTAAATGATCGTAATTTTATTTAAGATTATAAGACACCGGAAAAGACCACCGACTCACAAAAAGTCACCCTCCAGCACTCAGGCGAGGAAAAACACCCTATGGGGGAAACCTCAAGGAAGCCATGGCTGGTGAGTTGCCCCTCCTCTGGGCTTAGAGGGTAACACTATTATAAAATTTTATGTTATCTGAGAAGGGCAGGATAAACTTGAGAAGGGGGCTTCACCAGTTGTTCGGATTCATTGGGGGCTAATGTCAACCCTACCACTGTGGAGGTAACCCTTCTCTCCCCAGACAGAGAGTGCTGCATTGATGTGTCCACATCTGCCCTGCTCATTCCTTTATGCTCCCTGCAGTCTCTATCAGCCCTTGTGTTTCCCATCCTCTCCATTTCAGATATAATCTGTCTGCCCTTACACTCAGCCATTCACACTGCTGTATATAAAGTTTATGTCACTGTCCTCCTGCACAGCTCTCTGATTCTCACTTTTTGATTGGTCCATGCTTAACACCCCCCCTCTCCCCACTGCTTTCATGTGACCACACAGACCTCTGACAGCAGCCCTGCTTTTCTATTCTAGCCTGTTGTACTACGCTACTGCAATATTGGGATCTGCAGTTCCATCCTGTATCTATAAACTACTGCTGTAGTTTCATTCTTATGCACTTTTATACATTATATTCTACGTGCTGATTGCTATACTGTACAGTACCATAAAATATGACACATTTAGTTGTTTCTAAATGTTTGTTTTATTTGTTGTACATGTTGAGAATAAAAAAAAAAATCACTTTTGGGGTGTGGAACCAATTGCCTACATTTCAATGATTTCTTATGGGAAAACTTGCTTTGGTTTAAGAGTAGATTTGGATTACAAGCACAGTCCAGGAAGGAATTATACCCGTAATCCAAGGCACCACTGTATTTCTAGATGCCATTGTATTATGTCATACTATGAGCACCTGTTATTTGGCTGTGCATAATACCCTTAGTTCAGGTGCAGACAAGGAACTGTTACAATCTTTAGGATTGCAATCTGATGAAGGGAAAGCTATACTCCCAAAACGCGTTATTGCTATTGTTTTCACATTCTTACAGGGAACCTGTCACCCTGGGAGAACAGGCCAAACCCTCCCGACCCCTGGACAAAGCCCCCCCCCCCATACTTACTCCCTTCTGCCGGTCCTGTCACTGGGAAATCACTGCAGCTCCTCTGCTCGCTCATTATGTAAATGAGCAGAGATGAGTCCAATACCCATAGGAAATCACAAATCGGACTCATCTCTGCTCATTTGCATAAGCAGCGTGCAGCGGAGTAGTAGAGATTTCTCGGCGTCGGGTGTGAGACCGGCAGCATGGTGTAAGTATGGGGGCTCTATCCAGGGGTGGGACTGATTCGGCCCGCTTTCCCAGGGTGACAGGTTCCCTTTAAACTAATGCTACTTGATTTCCAATTAAGCCTTATTACTGACTTCTACCTAACCACCTTCCTTGGAGAATTTCGTGGTAGCGCCAGGATCTTATCCACATTCCTTTTTTTCTCTTTGTTCCTGATCGAGACATTGGCCCCTACTTGTGGTAACATTGCGTCAGTTGGATTGTTCGGCCGGAAGCCCTCTCTGTACAATGCAAGCCGCCCCATCTACCTGGGGTTACATGCATAAAGCCTAAGGGGCATCAAGGTGAGTGTCCATCTATACCTTTCTCATATCCTATATTACACCAGCAGAATTACACGAGGCGCCGTCCTCCTTGTACTTTTCTCCTTTTCTCCCTCTATACGCGACACAATCTGGAAGACATGTTGCTGTTAAAACTTTGTGTGTGGGGAGCATCATCCGGCAGCTGGAAGCCATGAGAGACAACACATGTGGCTGCAGGATGTACATATCACTGAGCTGTTAGTGTTCCATGTATCCCTACTACGGGTACGAATTTCCCTATGTCTCCTACATCTTCGCACCATCAGGGGGGCAGTGTGTCCTCCCCACGTCATCACACCATCAGGGGGGCAGTGTGTCCTCCCCACATGCCAATGAACTCCATTGATTCCTGCTCAACCTACTTGGTGAACCTTGAACGGTTGTTGTTACTCGAATCCCAACTACCAGACCTGACACTCTGTGGGCTCTTCTAGCGTGAGGTGGTCTTCTTCTTCTCCTCCGTCCTAACCGTGAGTATGTGATTCTTCACCACAAGTCCCACACTACAAGTTGTCCTGGCAGAGTTTTGCACTACTTTTGCCCACAGAGGTTAAATGTGTAAGAGAAAGATGTGAAGGTTATGGACAAAATAAAATAAGAGGAGGAGAGCGGGACTAGAACCCAAGAACATTGCACTTAGGCCCGATACCTAACCCTCCAGGCCACATCCACATCTTACACATCTATCACCTATAAACAGTAATGTTCCTCTATACTGATCTCACTATGTGGCCACATCTAATGTCATGATCACTAAGATTACCAATCCTTCTGTGAGCAGTGTGATAGCTATGGGGTACGTGATCTGCCTCTCATGCTGGAGATCTGGGTTCTAATCTCCGTAGATTAATGGGTTTTTATAGAGAAGAATAATTAGAGCGTTCTTATAATTAGTTATATAACAAGTCATTAGTTTGTTTTTTTTAAATGTTAGATTCTTGTTAAATGAATAGAGCTGCCCACATTGGGGCAGCTCTCTTATACAGAGTACATGGAGTCCCTAACATACAGGGACCTTGCACTGCTATTAGCAAGAAGCCAGCACAGCAGGGTACACCAGCCTAGCATTGGGTATTGAGTCTGGGTCACTAGCACCAGGCCAGCACTAAGTATCTACCAGACAATGCCACACATGAAGCATTGGGTACTGAACCCAGGTCTCTATGCCATGCCGGCAGGGAGTGTTGTTCCTGGGAGTCACAGCTCACCAACACTTAAACAGCATTGGGTAATAATCTGGGTCACTCTCACCAAGCCAGTATTGTACCAGGGAGGCCAACACTAAAGCAGCACTGGGTATTGAACCTGAGACTGTAACACCAAATCTGGGACTACCAGGTTCTCAACCCCCTGAGCCACCTCCTGCTCAGAGACCTCACGGAAATAAGTGGGGGTCATGGTCAAACTAAAAGAATTACTGAAAGATTAATCTGTGAAAGGGAACAACCAGAATTAGAACCAAAGAACACTGCACATGGTCAGGCAGGACACCCAACCCTCCAGGCCACAGACACATGTGATACAATGTATGAGAAGCAGCTGTCAGTAATGTTTCTCTATGATGGATTCACAATGTGGCGACATCTGATGTCATGGCTACTAAAAGGAGCGGTCCATATTGGGCAGGGGTATGTGATCGGGGTCTCATGCTGGAGACCTGGTGCAAATCACCTAAAGTAGCTTTAATCTGAGGTATATGGAGATAACGTATGGCATTCTAGTAAGAGGACAACTTTGTATATCAGGGAAATTTATTTGTAAAAAGTGTCAGGACTCTAAATAACAACCAACAAAGGGAATAATACACACCAGGCTACTATTAGCATTGGGGTTTGAACCTGCAGCTCCACCATATCAGATCTGGTTCTTTACCCACTGAGCCAGCTCCTGTCCTATGGAGCAAAGGAAATAAGGAAAGATCACGGGCAAAATAAAGGAATTCCTGTAAGACATGTTTGTCTCCATGTAGCTCTAGCTGTATATAAAAGCGATATGGGGAAGTATAGAAAATGTCTCCTATTTTTATAAACAATATTCCCTCAAACAGCCTATTATTTCTGTGTTCACGTTCCCTGCTGCTATATACACCTGGATATACCTAATAATGACTGAGGTAATAGGCAGATAACATGTAATAAATCACAATAGTATAAAGTCTGTGTCTCCCTGTATTGTCCAGGATGCTCTACACCGGCTACTCACAGGTGCAGTCCCACTACTGACCAGCCTGGTGGATGTGACCTGCTCTGTTCCCGACCTGGGCCTGGTCACCCTTCCTTACACAACCTGGCAGCTCCGAGCTCCCCCAGAGTCGCCATATTGGTACTGAGCTTAGTGCAGACACCTGATCAGCATAGCACAGGGAAGCACAGAACTCCTGGACTCAAGTGTTCCGACAGCCTCAGCCTCCCAGTTAGCTGGGATGACAGACACACCACTGGGCCCAGCAAGAGAAGCAGCTACTGTGTAATATAGGAACCTGTGTGATGTAAGGAATACCGCCAGCTAGCTCCACCTGCTGTGTAATATAGGAACCTGTGTGATGTAAGGAATACAGCCAGCTAGCTCCACCTGCTGTGTAATATAGGAACCTGTGTGATGTAAGGAATACAACCAGCTAGCTCCACCTGCTGTGTAATATAGGAACCTGTGTGATGTAAGGAATACAGCCAGCTAGCTCCACCTGCTGTGTAATATAGGAACCTGTGTGATGTAAGGAATACAGCCAGCTGGCTCCACCTGCTGTGTAATATAGGAACCTGTGTGATGTAAGGAATACCGCCAGCTAGCCCCACCTGCTGTGTAATATAGGAACCTGTGTGATGTAAGGAATACAGCCAGCTAGCTTTACCTGCTGTGTAATATAGGAACCTGTGTGATGTAAGGAATACAGCCAGCTAGCTCCACCTGCTGTGTAATATAGGAACCTGTGTGATGTAAGGAATACAGCCAGCTAGCTCCACCTGCTGTGTAATATAGGAACCTGTGTGATGTAAGGAATACAGCCAGCTAGCTCCACCTGCTGTGTAATATAGGAACCTGTGTGATGTAAGGAATACAGCCAGCTAGCTCCACCTGCTGTGTAATATAGGAACCTGTGTGATGTAAGGAATACCGCCAGCTAGCTCCACCTGCTGTGTAATATAGGAACATGTGTGATGTAAGGAATACAGCCAGCTAGCTCCACCTGCTGTGTAATATAGGAACCTGTGTGATGTAAGGAATACAGCCAGCTAGCTCCACCTGCTGTGTAATATAGGAACCTGTGTGATGTAAGGCAGTGATTTTCAACCAGTGTGCCGCGACACATGGTCGGGTGTGCCACGGGGAAAGTTTCCCAAACTATGGTGCCCCTGTGAAACAGGAGAAAACAATGGGGGGAGAGAAATCTGGGGATGGGGGAGAAACAGGGGAGAGAAGCAGGGGGGAGAGAAACATGAGGATAGGGGGGAAAGTAACAGCTGAGAGAAGCAGGGGGGAGAAGTATGGTGGAGAGAAGCAGGGGGGGAGAAGTATGGTGGAGAGAAGCACAGGAGAGAAGCAGGGGGGGAAGTATGGTGGAGAGAAGCACAGGAGAGAAGCAGGGGGGAGAAGTATGGTGGAGAGAAGCAGGGGGGAGAAGTATGGTGGAGAGAAGCACAGGAGAGAAGCAGGGGGGAGAAGTATGGTGGAGAGAAGCATAGGAGAGAAGCAGGGGGGAGAACAATGGTGAAGAGAAGCAGGGGGGAGAGAAGCACAAGAGAGAAGCAGGGGAGAGAAGTATGGTGAAGAGAAGCACAAGAGAGAAGTATGGTGGAGAGAAGCACAGGAGAGAAGCATGGGGGAGAGAAGCACAAGAGAGAAGCATGGGGGGAGAAGAAAACAGGCCCAGGTTTCACACTGAGTGAGTATAAATACATTTAGAATCTATATTATTAACTATATGTATAATATGAACTGTTTTAGTGTCATTTTGTGCCATTTTGGTTGGTGGTGTGCCCCAGGATTTTTTAAGTATAAAAAGTGTGCCGCGGCTCAAAAAAGGTTGAAAATCACTGATGTAAGGAATACAGCCAGCTAGCTCCACCTGCTGTGTAATATAGGAACATGTGGGATGTAAGGAATACAGCCAGCTAGCTCCACCTGCTGTGTAATATAGGAACATGTGGGATGTAAGGAATACAGCCAGCTAGCTCCACCTGCTGTGTAATATAGGAACCTGTGTGATAAAAGGAACAGAGTTAGGTAGCTCCACCTGCTGTCTCTTCTATATACTTACACCGTGTACAATATTACAGCTAGTGCCACCTGCTGTCTCTTCTGTATACTTACAACATGTACAATATCACAGCTAGTGCCACCTGCAGTCTCTTCTGTATAATTACACCATGTACAATATCACAGCTAGCGCCACCTGCTGTCTCTTCTGTATAGTTATACCATGTACAATATCACAGCTAGCGCCACCTGCTGTCTTTTCTGTATTCTTACACCATGTACAATATTACAGCTAGCGCCACCTGCTGTCTCTTCTGTATATATACACCATGTACAGGATCACAGCTAGCGCCACCTGCTGTCTCTTCTGTATACTTACACCATGTACAATATAACAGCTAGCGCCACCTGCTGTCTCTTCTGTATACTTACACCATGTACAATATTACAGCTAGCGCCACCTGCAGTCTCTTCTGTATACTTACACAATGTACAATACTACAGCTACAGGAAAGAGTGTAGCTCACTAATGCCTAACATTTACTGGTGTCGAGGTAACAAGGTAAACTGCACACCCTAAAAATGAATGGAGAGGAGAACAATAACCAGAAAAAAACACAGTCCTCAAGACACCATGAACAGGCTCCTATAGTTTAATCACACATGATAAAAACTAATATATAAAAAAATAGAATAAAATAAAATAAATCCACAGGGCCCTTGTGGAAAAGGTAATTAAATCATCAGTATAAAATACAAATACCATGTAGAGGTCTAAATGAGAACAGCAACAGATAAAACCAGTGTTCATCCAGTCCTGTCCGAGCTCCCAGTGCTGTTAGTATGTGCAGCAATGTGGATGTGAGATGGTTCTGCACAGGCTCTGGGCTCTAGTAACAAAAGTTTCATAAACAAACAAAAAAACAAACCTAATAAAAAAAAAAAATCTATCAAACAAGCCTATTGTCTGCCCAACCCTGCAAGCATTCTCTGTGTCCTTCCTTGCTGGGATGGGTACACTGTGACATCAATGTGACCCCATGGGGTTAAGTGAGGTTGGCATGCATCCTTACTTAAACCCCTGGGGACCACATTGTTCAGTCTTGCACAGAAAGGGTTAAGTGTGGATGACATGCATCCATAATTAACCCCTTGTGTGCCATTCTGTAAGCAGCATCTGCCAGATGTCGTTTTCCAGACAATTACGTCGGATTTGTTGGACTACATCGATGACCAGCATTGTTTTTTTTTTTTTTAAATAAAATGTTCAAAGAGGGGTGTGGGGGTGTTCTTTCTTTACTAAAAGACTTTTCCCTATTGTGTTGTGTTTTATTTTTAGTTTATTTCAGGCTTAGTAGTGGAAGCTGTCTGATTGATGACATCCTTTACTAAGTTGGGGCCTAGTGTTATCCGGTATAAAACGGCTAACACTAACCCCCCTATAGTACCCCAGTACCCACTGTACCAGGGGTACTGGGGGGAGCCAGGTACCAGTAGTCCCGGAGCTTCAAATTTGTTTCTCCTGGACTCGGCAGTAGCAAGCTGGTAATATTAAGCTGAGGAGGGCCAAAAGAAAAACACCCTTCCCACCCTGGTACTACTAGGCTGCTGCTGCTTGCTTTTTAGACCTGACTGGTGATGGCAATAGAGGGAATGCTAAACATTTTTTAAAATTCTTTCTTTTTTAAAATAAAAGTATAGGGTTCCCCCTATTTCCATAACCAGCCAGGTTTAACCCCTTAGCGACCCATGACGTATCTGATACGTCATGGTGCCGCTCGGGGTGTTCAGAGCGGGGTCCCGCCGAGACCCCGCTCTGAACGGCGCTGATCCCGGCTGACACGTCTAGCCGGGCAGTGCCTCTATTAGCCGGCGCGGGTCCCGTTGCCGCGCCGGCTAATTAAGCCTCTAAGTGCAGCTGTCAAACCTGACAGCTGCACTTAGAGGCTTTGTACACACTATCCCTGGTGTCTAGTGGCTCGGATCTCCCCCCCGCGATGCGATCGCGGGGGGGAGATCCGTTCTTCTGCCCGTGCCGGGCATCAGCGTCGGAATGACGCTGATCCCGGCTCGGCAATAGATTGCTATGGCCTGTAGCAGGCCATAGTAATCTATGACCGATCTAATCGATCTTTGCTGTGTATATACACAGCATTGATCTCTATGAGAGATCAGTGCTGTCTATATACAAGTCCCCCAGGGGGGCTTCTAGTTACAGTAAAAAAAAAGTAAAAAAGTGTTTTTATTAATAAAAAATCCCCTCCCCTAATAAAAGTCCAAATCACCCCCCTTTTCCCATTTTATAAATATAAATTAATAAATAAATAAACATATTTAGTATCGCCGCGCGCGTAATCGCCCGAACTATTAATTAATCACATTCCTGATCTCGCACGGTAAACAGCGTCTGCGCAAAAAAATTCCAAAGTGCAAAATTGCGCATTTTTGGTCGCATCAAATCCAGAAAAAATGTAATAAAAAACGATCAAAAAGTCGTATATGCGCAATCAAGGTACCGATAGAAAGAACGCATCATGGCGCAAAAAATGACACCTGACACAGCCCCATAGACCAAAGGATAAAAGCGCTATAAGCCTGGGAATGGAGCGATTTTAAGGAACATAAGTAGTGAAACATCAGTTTATTATGTCAATTCAAAAGTGACAGGTGCCCCGCCCCCTTTCCCCCTAAGCCCCGCCCCCATTTCCTGCCATCAACCTGCCCCCTCTAGCCCTAGTGACAGTTCCCCCGCCCACTTTCCCACGCATCCCCCGCCCACTTTCCCACGCTGTTAACCCTGTCCCACATGCATGTGACGTATCTGGTATGACAGATACGTCTCCACCCCCTCCCATATCAAAACCTATGAAACATCCCCCAGATTATATCATGCACCCTGCTTATCGCCCATATCGGGTAACCCTAATAAAATGACTAACCTTTATCTCAAGTCCCAGTCATGGTTCTGTGTGTAGTTGTAGCAGATATAATAGCAAGAGAGATGGAGAGATCCGTACAAATCCCTGTCTTGAAGCGAAGTGTGTGAATTAGCTTACAGTCTTCCGAGAGGGGTCTGAGTACACGCCCATATCCTGTTGTAATAGGGAGGCCTTGAGACATGCCAGGACATGTCCCCACATCCCATAGCCTATATACCCCACAGTGTATATATTAGGCGTAAAAATCAAACAAGGCGATAAAAGTGTAAAAGCTTTATTGAATAAAAAGATGTATACAATATTCGTATAATAAGCAATGTTTTTTGTTCATAAAGTTACATTTTGTAAAAGTTAAAATAAGCGAACAAAAGTACAAAAATGGTATGACTGTGATATAAACAACAGAAGTAAAGTCTTGTGACTCACACACAAGACCGGGCTCACAATGAGACACTATTCACCTTAAAAAGTCATTATTTTGTTTAGATATATATTGTATTTCTTCAAAGGAGTCGTAACATGTGGGGTTACACAGGGTTAATTGTCTTAAAGGTCTTAATTTTGTTAAAAGTCTTGGGACTCTCATACATGTGAGTTCTCACAATGAGTCACTATTTTACTGTGTAATAGCACATTGTTTCGAAGGGTGGTTATTAAACAATTAAGACAGTTCATACAGGGTCATCTGCAAAATGAAGGTGTGAATGGCTGTAAAGTTTGTAGTTAAAGTCTCGTGATAGTCTTGCACAGTGTAGATAATAAGCCATAAAGTCATTTGAGCAGCAAAGAATTTGTACTTAAATCCTCGTGATAGTATTGTAAAAGAATGTCATCACAGCGGCACAGTGTAGATAATAATCTGTGATGTAAATTTATCAGCAGAGGATAGAAGAAATACATTGTAGGTATATAATGTTTTATCAGTTTATACATAGAGGAAAGCACTCCTGTTTAAAAACTAAACACGCTGTACATCCTAATTTTACACAAGCCAGCTTATTCTTCACAAACACATCTACTAAATGGTCATTTTGTTTAAAATCCTTGGTAAAGAAATGCAATGCTTTCTTGTAAGAAATACCCCTAGCCAAATGAAATAGTATAAAAAGACAATAATGTCCGCAGAAAGAGCTGGAAGTATCTTGCAATTGAATATTTTGATATGTGTATGTCTCACAATTCCTTTTTAAGAACTGTAAAAATTCTTTGGGAAATATTTCAGCACCCGGGGAGAACCCGTAGCTGTCAAAAAATATCGCTTTCTTATCATTACACAATACAATTAATATCCAGTGACGCCCTCGTTTTTGCGACTCGTCCGTGTTCACTATGTAAGCCGCGGGCCTCTGAAGAACACGCTGTAATGGTAGAAAATCACACGGAAATACGCCTTCAAATAAGACATTTATATAAGGATCGGATTTAGCTATATTCGTGAGCTGTAGATTATTCATCTTTAGTTATAGTCATTGAGTATTTCTCTTCTATTGTTTATCTCTAATATGTTTGAATTTATTGCATAAACAATCATATTCAGGGTGTGCGGTGTTGGTTCTGCAAAGCGTATCTCGGCGCGTAAATTTCCTGTTTTTATGAGGGAAAAGTGACCGCCCGGCTCTTGATCCGGCGATAGATCGAATGCAAAAAATGTGTAGCCGTTCATAAATTCTTCGCGGTCTATCGCTAGCCCGCTATCAGATTTTTGTTTACCCGCTATGTGTGCGAGGGCGGCGTACTCTCTAATAGCTAATTCAGCCTCAAAATTTGGCTGAAAAGGTTTTGCAGGTATCTGTTGTCCGTCCAGGTACAGAGCCGCATGATTTATGCTGTAGTGGTGAAAACATAGCGGATTTCTTTGGTAGCTCCCGCTAAAGGCTTCATTGTCCACAAAACCTAATATTACTGTTTTAGGGATTTGACCAAGAAACAGATTTTCATGATTTGTAATTCTTGTTCCTGTTGGAATGCTGTATACTTTTAAGCAGGCTCTATCAATGGCGTATTTGGCCGTAGACGTCAGAAGGGCTTGGCTGTGGCCTATTCTGACAGCCGGTGAAACCTGTACTCTTTTTACATAGAGAGCCGCTTGCAGGATCTGTATTTTAAAAGGCTCTGCTTCGGCTGACATCAGGCTAAATGTATCTTTATTTCTGGTCAGTTTGATTTTAAGGTCCAGGCCGTTGAGTATGAGTTTGGGTTGATTGAATATATCTCCAAAAATTGGTCCTAAAAGCTCTACAGGCTTAGAGCGCGCCGTTGTCCGTGCTCTTTTGATGAATCCTGAATTTTCACCAGCAAGAGCTCTGTCGTGGTGGTGTCCCGCTGAATCTTTGTAAAATAATCCGGCTGTAAACTGAGATGACAGTGTTTGTGGGCTATAATTTAAAATAGTCTCGATGTAAGCTCTGTAACTGTAAAGGTTATCCGATTGTGAAATAAGTCGGTCGCCCAGGGTAATGTCCACTTGATTGAAAAGCGTAGCTATGGGGTAATTTATAAAACCCACACGAGCCCCGTCGGCTATCGCTGTGTTGTCTTGTTTGACAATGCGACAGTTTATGTACAGGAGGGTGTTGTTCAGGTCGTAATAATATTCTCCGCTACCTGAAATGAAGAATTCCAGCGGCGCATTGTCGGCCAGAGCCGCAATAGGTTGAACCTCTACAAAAAGCGATTTTTCTATACTCGTTTGTGTGGGCGGAATATCAAAAATATCCAGTTCAGATTTTGCACACTCTACGGATCCGTCGTGTATGAACGCCATGATAGTCCTCTAGAAGATGTCGTCCGCTGAGCGTCTAACTGATTTGTGACGTCTGAGCCTTTTGCGCGCTATAGTCTTATTCATGAGCAAGGGCGGGAATGATGTATCGAAATTACGTTTTCTTTTACGTGACTTTTTTGTTACATAAACGAGACCATCGCCGGCCTGCCGCTCTTTCGGAGGCTGATTTATTTTATCCATGATAGCCGTTGATACGCTTGTGAAGGCATCTTTAGCAATGTTTCTGGCAGCTGTTTTTACGTGCGGTTTTACAAGTTCTATACCCTTTCTGAAAAGAGGCACAGCGCGACGAAAAAGTCCTCTAAACAGACCCGCAAGACCGGCGCCATACATGTATTCATCACCACGGAAGCCTTCTAATCCATGACCCGCTTGAAGGGAATAATAGCGGGCATAAACGGCGGGGTCGCCGTAAACTCTCTGGGACAACATTTTAGCGTGACAGCTCCCTGCACGGTCTGAAATGTAATCTCACGATACTTTTCCCGTACCTAAATTTAACAGGATTACCTTGATCCGACAAAATCGAAACGGTTATAGAATCAAAGTGCTGTTTGCACAACGGTATGTAATCCGGTCTTGTGTAGTGTAGGGTAACAACTTCGTTGTGTTGTCCGCGGATCTCGACGGTTCTTAAAAGCTGTACATAGCTATCACCCACCAGCTGATGCTGTATTATATCGGTGTACACAAATAATGTGTAAAATCCAGCTTTTATATCTGCGTAAAAAGTCTTCTTATCAGAGTAATTAGGTTCTGTGGCGTTTTCAACATAACCTGGTAGCCCTAAAATACGGGACAACTTATCGCTGGGCGCAAACTGCAGGTTTTGCGATTCAGTTGCAAATACGGTTCTTTTTATCTGGTCAAATCGTAATTTAAAGGGTTCTTCTGTTAATCTCAAATTATCGATTTTTTCGTTGATGACTTTTACCACTTCACCAACACTAGAGTAGAAACCGGATTTGATGTAATATTCCTTTAGTTCTCCATCTCGTTTTCCCATAAAAAATGCTCCTTCTTGATTTCCAAGGGTATACCAGGTGTGAGGGTATTGTATCTCTGTCAAAGCAACTTCATAGGGGCCGGAAAGGTGAACGGGTTTTGCCAATTTAGTTGTGTAGGTCGAAATTGTGTTTTCGGGGTAAAATCTGGATGATGAATTACTAGGTAGCGTGATATAAAATGAGCCGGACTCCATGACCTATACACTAGTCAGCTGCTTTTCCTCTATCCAGCTGTTGAATTTAGCGGGATACCCCCGCCACTTTACAAAATAATACGTTTTACCCCTGTTACGTTTTTTCTTCAGTATTTTCTCTATTCTGTAGACACGGTCCTCGTTCTCAGGAACCTTCTGAATTTCCTCGTTATAAAATGTACCTTCTATGGGTTCTCCGTACAAATCAGCGAGTTTATAAAGAGGTTTTTGGAATTTTGTGTTGACATTGTTGATCACAAAAATCTCATCCGTGTAACTTTGCTCGTAGCCTTTACTGAAAGTCCCCTTATACTGAGCGATTCGTACGTGGTCACCAGTTTTTAACCTAGGCTTAATAGATTTAACGCTCAGACTTGAACTGTAAATGTTTTTCCATATTCTTAAGGAGTTACTCTTTGTCACATCGACGGGACGTGCTTGAATCGTACTGTGATAAGTATGATTGTAACTATATACTAGATCCTTTAATACATTTAGGTATCTAAAAGTATTGTGTTTTGTGAGGTAGCGCCACATTTTAGTTTTTAATGTGCGATTAAAACGCTCTACTAGTGCGGCTTTTACTGTGTTTGAAGTAAAGAAATGATGAATATTGTATTCTTTACAAAGGCGCCTCATAGAATTATTCATAAATTCCCGTCCACGATCCGTCTGTAACTTTTGTGGAACACGTTCATCCCCTTTAAAGATCAGCTCAAAGGCTCTAGCAACCGCAGGACCCGTCTTGTTTTTCAGAACCACGCACCAGGCATATTTTGATAGTACATCTATCACTGTTAAAATGTATTTTATTCCGTCATTGTCTCTTGAATATTCGATGAGACTAACAAGATCAGCTTGCCATTGTGCATCGATATCCGAAACAAAAATCCTGTTTCTCACAAAGTTTTTTCTCACAGGTTTATGCAACGTATAGGTATCTTGTTGACTCAGCCACGATCGCGTCGCTTCTCTGTTTATTCCGTGTTTCTTAACAGATCTGTATAAGTTTTCAACACCCCCGAATGAACCAGCCTCTTTAGGATTATAATAGTGTTTTTTTAGTATCTTTTCAGGTTGCGTACATGCCATGTTCGTATCACGAGCGATGGTAATCATTCTTGTCAGTATTTTTGTAAAGCCTGTCAGAGGGTATCTTGTGCAGAAGTGATAGGAGATCACCCGCGGTGTTTAACCTGTCGTGTATTTTGTCGCTCGCGTGATTGTTTGCAATTGCACATACAGCTAGCTAGAGATGATCCGGAACTCTGTAGGTTTAAGACTTTTTGTGATCGGTGCTGTCGTTTTGTGGTCAATAGGGATGAAGGTCATAAGTGTGGTGGATTGCGGTGCAATGTGTGCAATGTTCAGCTAGCAAGGTTTGATAATCATCTCTGCTACATGCAGCGATACAAGGCAAAGGCAGCCTCTGATCTGTACATATTTTATGACTTTGAGTGTATGCAGGAGACTGGCACACACATACCAAATTACGTTTATGCCACTACACTGTACGGAGACTCTTCTTGGGAATTTGAAGGTGAGACATGCGCTCAGGAGTTTGTTCGTTTCTTTACCTCTGGTAAATTCACTGGATATACATTTATAGCTCACAATGCCGGCAGATATGATTCCTATTTTATTATTAAAGAACTGATTAGAGAAAAGTTGCAAGTCAAAATGGTTACCCAAGGAGGTCGTTTGATGTGTGTTACTCTGCCTGATTTGCGTATAAGATTTATAGATTCTTTAAATTTTATACCCATGAAACTTAGTAAAATGCCTCAAGCTATGGGATTTTCAGACTCAAAGGGACACTTTCCACACTATTTTAACACCGTAGAGAATCAAAATTACGCGGGCCCTGTACCAGCTATTGAGTATTATGGCGTTGAATACATGCTGCCTGGTGACAAAAAGGAATTTATGGAATGGTACGAAGAACAAAAAAACAAAACTTTTGATTTTAAATCTGAACTGAAAGCTTACTGTAAACAAGATGTTGTTGTCTTGAGACAGGCCTGTGAACGTTACAGAGACAGAGTGATGGAAATGACTAGGAAAAAAGTTACAAAATACTGCCCTCAACAAATGAAAAATGTTGAGGTAACTCAGTGTGTTGATCCTTTTCAGCTCATCACTCTGGCCTCTGTATGCATGGCAATGTACAGATTTAAGTTTCTTCCAAAAAATATCATTGCCATTGTACCAGAGGACAATTATCACAAAACCCAAAAACGCTTGATTGAGAAAGACACAAATCTCCAATCATTTCTTCTTGAAATGCAATTCCCAGAGGCCTTAGATCCTCGTGATGCGCTTTATGGAGGCCGAACAAATGCAGTCAAACTCTATCACAAACCGGATGTGGGGGAGACTATACAGTACTACGATTTTACCAGTCTGTACCCCTTTGTCAACAAAAAAAAAAAACATATCCCTCAGGTCATCCCACCATCATTTATGACAATTTCAGGTATATAAAAAATTACTTTGGCATTGCAAAAGTGAAGGTCTACCCTCCGAGAGATTTGTTTTTTCCTGTCCTGCCGGTAAAAATTAACAAAAAATTAATGTTCCCTCTATGCTTCACATGCGCTACAGATTCACAGCTGACCGTCTGTATGCATAGCGATGAACAACGATCTCTGACGGGTACATGGTGCACGATAGAACTCGAGATGGCCTTGGAAAAAGGGTACAGAATCGCACACGTCTACGAAGTATGGCATTTTCCCGACACCACAGATAATCTGTTTGCTCCGTACATTAAATTACATCTCAGGGATAAGCAAGAGGCCTCAGGTTTCCCTAGTTGGTGCACGGATGATACCAAGAAAAAGCAATACATCGACGCTTTTCTTGAAAGAGAGGATGTGCAATTACAGGCCGAGAATATAGCCGTAAATCCGGCCAAAAGACAGATCTCCAAGCTTTTCCTTAATTCATTATGGGGAAAGTTTGCTCAGAGATCAAACTTACCGTGTACCAGCATTGTGAATAACCCAGAGGAGCTCTTTCAGTATGTCTTTCTCCCCTACCACGAGGTTACTGAATTAAATTTTATAGATGACGAGACAGCCGCTGTCAATTGGAAATACACAAAAGGACACCACACATTGAACAAAAATACAAACATTTTTATAGCCTGCTTCACAACCGCCTATGCCAGATTAGAACTTTACTCGCTTCTGGACAGACTGCAAGACAGATGCCTTTATCACGACACTGATTCTGTGATTTTTGTACAACGGGAAGGAGACTGGAATCCGCCTTTAGGTGATTATTTGGGGGAGCTAACCAGTGAAATTCCCACAGGCACATACATCACAGAATTTGTATCTGCAGGTCCAAAAACCTACGGATACAAACTGAATTCTGGAAAAACAGTCTTAAAGGTAAAGGGCATTACGCTGAACGTGTCTAATGCGCAATCCATTAATTTTGACAGTCTGAAGGATTTAGTTCTCGCCTATCGCCAAGACAATGCAACAGATACTCAAAAATGTATAACCATTGAGCAGTCCGGCATTGTTAGAAACAAAATGCAATTTAACATTGAAACGCGGCCACTGCGCAAAACGCAACGTTGTGTTTATACAAAGAGGGTTATGTTAGACGATTTTACAACCCTTCTATTTGGTCTCTAAAGTCAATTATCACACACTTACAACCGTCTTTTTCAGAAGTCCTAGCCGGCCTTTTTAAAGAAGCTCCGGATAACCGACGCTCCTAACAGGCACGACTAGCAAGCGGCGAGCGACACTAAACAACTTTTTGTAGGCGTCACATATTACACGGAATTTTAACATTATGGATACCCGCTTACAGCATCCTTTTTCGTGCATTTTAGCCGGACCTTCAAACTCCGGCAAGAGTTATTTTGTAAAACAGCTGTTGCAGAATTCAGGGACTCATTTATCACACAAACCCGATAATATTGTTTGGTTTTATGCGTGTTGGCAAAAACTGTACGATGACTTGTCTCATTCTTTTCCCAACATTAGGTTTATTGAAGGACTCCCTCAGACTTTCATAGACGATGAGCTATTTCCCCCTGACAAGGTGAATTTGACTATTGTTGATGACCTCATGGAGAGCGCTAGTGAAAATAGTGAAATAGAGAAAGCATTTACCAAGTACGTCCATCACAGAAACCTCAGTATATTGTATCTAGTGCAAAACATATTTTGTCAGGGAAAAAAGAGCAGAACGATCAATTTGAATACCAAGTACATGATTCTCTTTAATAACCCACGTGATAAATTGCAAATTTTAACATTAGCGAGACAAATGTACCCCGGGAAAATACATTTTTTCTTAGAAGCTTTTGAGGACGCAACGCGAGACGCTTATGGCCATCTGCTTGTGGATTTAAGAGCCAACACCCCCGAGCAGCTTCGTTTAAGATCAGGTTTCTTCCCACCAGCTTTACCGGCTGTGTATATTCAGAAGAAACATAGTTCAAAAAAGTGAAATTTACAATGAGGCGAGCATTCTATCAGTTGTACATAGTACTGACAAGATGTCAGAAAGGATCCGCCGTAATTGGACTCTCTTAAAAACACTGGTGAAATCCACTCCGGCGGTCAGAAAATCTATTTTGCGCGACGCGAGCTCTGATTTAATAGCCTCCATAGCTGAAATAGCCTTAAATATTTTAAAAGGAAAGATACCTCTGAAAGATCGCCAGAAAAATATACTAAAGAAGTGGCGTAAGGCTATAAGGAGGCTGAGCGATAAAACATTGGCCATAAAGAAAAAGAAGCGCTTAGTGATTCAGTCTGGAGGGTTCATAGGCCCCTTACTGGGATTTGCAATTCCGTTAATAAGCAGTCTACTCTTTAACAAATAATGAATCATGCGGAGAAAATGTACTTGGTTCCCAAACACGAGCTCAACAAAATAAGTCAGGGCGTCACACCCGCAAACAACATACGTCAGAGTGTGATACTACGTCTCGATGGCGAAATTGCTGACATTTTACATCGAAACGACATGCCTGATGACGTGAAAATTAAAAGATACACAGATATTCTGCAGAGATACTTGGTACTTGCTAAACAAGACGTCAGTGAACTAGCAACTTTAAATCTTGTCACGCCTCCTAATTCTGGCCATCAACAATCGCCAAATACAAACCCTGATAAAAGTGATGATGTACGTGAAATTGTAACTCATGTTAACCAGCGGTTTAAGAAAAATGCTGAACTTCTACTGCACAGACTCCTACAGAACCAAGAGATTGCCGCATGGAATGATAAAGGCGAATTTCTTTATAAAGGAGTTGTTGTTCCTGGCTCTAACATGCTGGACTTGGTTCGTAGCACAACCCAAAGCCACGGTCTGCTAAAAAGCAAAGTGCCGCAAGGATGGGATACATTTATGCACGCCATGGCTGAAATAAATATACCCTCTACTGTTGTGGGGAATTCCTCTACTAGAGAAATTCTAGACGACTTAAAGACGGCCCTGAGCTATACTTCTGGAACTGTCACCCCTAAACGCAGCCCCCTGTCTATTCAGCCTACCACACCGCTGGGGATAACGCAGGGTAGTTTGCTACCTAAAAAAAGGACTTTACCCTTACTACAAACAGCCTGGTTAACTCTGTAAATGCAGACGTCTTGTAGCTCTTGTATATTATGTGATGTCTTTAATAATGCGGCCATTACATTTTTGTACTTTTCTTCGCTTATTTTAACTTTTACAAATGTAACTTTATGAACAAAAACATTGCTTATTATACGAATATTGTATACATCTTTTTATTCAATAAAGCTTTTAAACTTTTATCGCCTTGTTTGATTTTTACGCCTAATATATACACTGTGGGGGTATATAAATAGTGACTCATTGTGAGAACTCACATGTATGAGAGTCCCAAGACTTTTAACAAAATTAAGACCTTTAAGACAATTAACCCTGTGTAACCCCCACATGTTACGACTCCTTTGAAGAAATACAATATATATCTGAACAAAATTATGACTTTTTAAGGTGAATAGTGTCTCATTGTGAGGCCGGTCTTGCGTGTGAGTCACAAGACTTTACTTCTGTTGTTTATATCACAGTCATACCATTTTAGTACTTTTCTTCGCTTATTTTAACTTTTACAAATGTAACTTTATGAACAAAAAACATTGCTTATTATACGAATATTGTATACATCTTTTTATTCAATAAAGCTTTTAAACTTTTATCGCCTTGTTTGATTTTTACGCCTAATATATACACTGTGGGGTATATAGGCTATGGGATGTGGGGACATGTCCTGGCATGTCTCAAGGCCTCCCTATTACAACAGGATATGGGCGTGTACTCAGACCCCTCTCAGAAGACTGTAAGCTAATTCACACACTTCGCTTCAAGACAGGGATTTGTACGGATCTCTCTTGCTATTATATCTGCTACAACTACACACACACAGAACCATGACTGGGACTTGAGATAAAGGTTAGTCATTTTATTAGGGTTACCCGATATGGGCGATAAGCAGGGTGCATGATATAATCTGGGGGATGTTTCATAGGTTTTTGATATGGGAGGGGGTGGAGACGTATCTGTCATACCAGATACGTCACATGCATGTGGGACAGGGTTAACAGCGTGGGAAAGTGGGCGGGGGATGCGTGGGAAAGTGGGCGGGGGAACTGTCACTAGGGCTAGAGGGGGCGGGTTGATGGCAGGAAATGGGGGCGGGGCTTAGGGGGAAAGGGGGCGGGGCACCTGTCACTTTTGAATTGACATAATAAACTGATGTTTCACTACTAACATATATTTGTTAACAATGGTTTGAATTTTTTACAAGCCATCAGATACAATATAAGTTATACATGTTATATATCATAGTAATCGTAACGACTTGAGGAACGTGCATAACAAGTCAGTTTTACCAAAGGACGAACGGCGTAAATGCAAAATTCCCCGAAATCAAAACAAATTCGTTTTTTTTTCAATTTGACAGCGCAAATGATTTTTTTCCGGTTTCGCAGCATATGTTATGGAAAAACAATGCCTGTCATTGCAAAGTACAATTGGTTTTGCAAAAAATTAACGCTCATATACGTCTCTAGGTGAAAAAATGCAAGCGCTATGGACTTTTAAACTTAAAATGGAATAAGCAAAAGCGCAAAAACGAAAATAGGCTTTGACCTTAAGGGGTTAAAAACCAAACAGCAGCAGCCTAGTAGTAACAGTGTGGGAAGGGAAATTGGGTGAGATTTATCAAACATGGTGTAAAATGAAACTGGCTCAGTTGCCTCTAGCAACGAGTCAGATTCCACCTTTCATTTTCCAAAGTGTCTGTGAGGAATGAAAGGTGGAATCTGATTGGTTGCTAGGGGCAACTGAATCAGTTTCACTTTACAACATGTTGATGCATGCCATTTATCAGACAGCTTCCACTACTATGCCTGTAGTAAAAGTAAAATAAAACCCCCTACAATAAAGAAAAGTCCTTTATCCAAAAAATAACACCCCCACGCCCCTCAGTGAACATTTTATTTAAAAAAAAAAAACACAGATTATCGATGAAGTCCACTGAATCTGACACAATGCTCTGGATACTGATATCTGAAAAATAAAAAGGGTAAAACACACAAAAAAGGCCAGGAGCAAAACACTAGGTGTGACAGTATGCAGATGCTGCTTACAGTATACCACACAAGGGGTTAAGTGAGGATGCATGGCATGGGGGTCCACAATAATGTGACAATGTACCCATCTTAGCAAGAAAGAGGGTTAATTGCTGGGATGGATGCAGTGCTGGAGGGAGACGAGGAGCCCTATTGATACTCACCCTCAGGGCCGGATTAAAGTAGGGCACCAGGGGCACGTGCCTAGGGGCCTCCACCACTAGGGGGCCTCCACCAGCCCAAACCCGGAAGTGGTGTCTGGGAGCCAGTCCCACGCGCAAAAAGCATGTGGAACCCTACCTGGACACAGCACTGGCCACACTGCATGCTGTCCAGGGAGGGAGGGAGGTGTAGGGTTAATCCTGTGTAAGCATCTCCCTCCTGGAAGGCTCAGACTCCCCCCTGGTGGGTCTTTGAATGGATTCTTCCTGTCAAGCTTCCAGGTACCTGTCTCCTGCCGAGGTCCTCACTCCCCCCTCGCCCCTCCCCCTCACTGAGGAGAGGACAGCAAGGGACCTCAGCAAGGAAACCTGATCTCTCCAGCAGGGATGTGACATCATGAAGCATGCTGGAGTATATGTTACAGTGGCTTTCAGGCTGAAGGAACAGAGAAGAGTGAGAGGAGAGAAGACCTGTCATCTGCCCAGATCAGGTGAGTATGAGGCTTTGTTTTGTATTGGCACATCAGAGCAGGGATATATACTATAGGGGCATATATCAGAGCAGGAAGCATATACTATGGGGGCATATATCAGAGCCGGGGGCATATATTATAAGGGCATATATCAGATCAGGGGGCATATACTATGGGGGCATATATCAGAGCAGGGGTATATACTATAGGGGCATATATCAGAGCAGGGGGCATATACCATGGGGGCATATATCAGAGCAGGGGTATATACTATAGGGGCATATATCAGAGCAGGGGCATATACTATGGGGGCATATATCAGAGCAGGGGTATATACTATGGGGGCATATATCAGAGCAGAGGTATATACTATGGGGGCATATATCAGAGCAGGGGTATATACTATGGGGGCATATATCAGAGCAGGGGTATATATATATATATGTATATATATATCGCCTGTTTGCAGCATATGACATGTAGCCTGTGTGCAGTGTATGATATATATAGCCTGTGTGCAGTGTATGATATATAACCAGTGTGCAGTGTATGGTATTTAGCTTGTGTGCAGTGTATGGTATATAGCCTGTGTGCAGCCTATTATATATAGCCTGTGTGCAGTGTAATATATATAGCCTGTGTGCAGTGTATGGTATATAGCCTGTGTGCAGTGTATGATATTCAGCCTGTGTGCAGTGTATGGTATATAGCCTGTGTGCAGTGTATGACATATAGCCTGTGTGCAGCGTATGACATATAGCCTGTGTGCAGTGTATGATACATATAGTCTGTGTTCAGCATATGATATGTAGCCTGTGTGCAGCATATGATATATAGCCTGTGTGCAGTGTATGGTAAATAGCCTGTATGCAGAGTATGATATATAGCCTGTGTGCAGCATATGACATGTAGCCTGTGTGCAGCATATGACAAGTAGCCTGTGTGCAGCTATATATGCCATGATCCTTAGGGCATATTCACATGTACCATATCCTGTCTAAAAAAAGACAGAGGAGTGCGGCCTTCAGGGTTGGGAGGTGGATTTTTTGAACTGAATGGACAAACATGTTGCCTAGATACCAATAAAGTCTAGTACCTGTGTTTGCCTGGATACAATTAAGGCCTAGCACCTGTGGTTGCCTGGATACCAGTGATGCCTAGTTCCTGAGGTTGCCTGGATACCACTAAGGCTTAGTACCTGTGGTTGCCTGGATACCAGTGATGCTTAATACCTAAGGTTGCCTGGATACCAGTGAAGCCTAGTACCTATGGTTGCCTGGATACCATTAAGGCTTAGTACCTCATAGTTGTCAGCACTCCTAGGTATGACCCGGTAAGCCTAACCTCGATGGGGGCGGGGCTTACCGGGTCTGTTGGCAACTATGCGTACCTGTAGTTGCCTGGATACCAGTGAATCCTAATACCTGTGGTTGCCTGGATACCATTGATGTCTAGTACCTGTGGTTGCCTGGATACCATTGATGTCTAGTACCAGTGGTTGCCTAGATACCAATGAAGCCTAGTATCTGTGGTTGTCTGGATATCAATGAAGCCTAGTAGTTGTGGTAGCCTAGATACCACTGATGCATACTACCTGTGGCTGCCTATATACCACTGATGCCTACTACCTGTGGTTGCCTATATACCAGTGAAGCCTAGTACCTGGGGTTCCATCGAATAAAATTGTGTCCATTTCTTTCACAAGGCCCCATTCCAGGGCCGTCTCTTCCATTGGGCAGGATAGGCGGCTGCCCGAGGCCCATGGGTTATAGGTGCCCCCCGCCCCCACACACTCCTCTATTTCGGTCCTGGCAAGCCGCACCGCCTGTAACGGCCCCAATGTAAAAGCAAACATGCCAGTTCTGGCTGCTTCCTCCCCATTTTACAGAATCTGGCAGGGACATCGCTCCTTCATCTGGCTAGAAGAGCCTGAAGGAATAGAAGATGGCCGTGTGCTGCAGGGAGCCAGGTATCGAGGTGCCGATAATGCTAAAGGAGGAATAAGATATACATACAGGTGTGAGAGGCTAGTATACAGGAATAGGAGACTGGTATCCAGAGCTGTAAACATTGATGTGAGACTGATGGTATAAGCAGTATGATGATAGAGGGGCAGGATGAAAAAGGGGGTAGTAGTATGATGATGGAGGGGCAGGATGAAAAAGGGGGTAGTAGTATGATGATGGAGGGAAAGCAGGATGATGAGGGGGCAGTAGCTTGATGACGGAAGGGAAAAATTATCACAAAGGGCCCCTTCATGATCATTTTTCCCCTCCATCACTAAACTATAACCCACTTCATCATCCTCCTGCCCCTCCATCATGATACTACTACTCCTTCATCATCATGCCACTATCCCCTTCATCATCCTCCTCCCCCTCCATCAGCATACTACTTCCCCCTTCTTCATCCTGCTCCTGTGTCATCATACTACTACCTCCTTCGGAAGAGGGTAGTAATATAATGACGAAGGGGCAGGATGAAAAAGGCGGAAGTAGTATGATGATGGAGGGGCAGGATGATGATGAAGGGGATAGTAGCATTATGATGAAGGGGATAGTAGCATGATGATGAAGGGGATAGTAGCATGATGATGAAGGGGTAGTAGTATGATGATGGATTTGTGGGAGTATAAGGGGGTAGTACTTTGATGATGGAGTGGAAGGAGGATGACAAAGGTGGGTAATAGTATGATGATGGAGGGGCAGAAGGATGATGAAGGGTGTAGTGGTATGATGATGGAGGGGCAGAAGAATGATGAAGGATGTAGTAGTATGATGATGGAGGGGCAGGAGCCAGAGATATTATGTCTGTTGTTAAACCCTGTCTGTACAGCAGCATGTAAGTGATACAGAGTTTATTTATGCTGAAGCATGTAAAGTAGAGATGAGATTCTTATCTGTGCATTATCAGGCAAACACGTCTTCATTACAGAGAAGCCAGTGAAGACAGGTTCTGCTCTCTCCATTCTGTGCCTATGAAGAGGGGAGGGGCCGAGGGAGATGAGGGAGCAGGAAGAGGTGACATGAAGGTCAGCTGTTTGTAGACTGTCTGGGCACCTAAAACACTGGATTCAGAGGTCAGAAAGGTCAGTGCTTATCTATGAACTTATTGAGAGAAGATTGCAGAGTGTTGTGCTTTGCAAGACTGCTCCGTGCTCAGTCACTCCTAACAGCCCCTCCCCTCTCCATAGCCACATAATGGACACAGAAATCCTGCTTCTTCTGAAGTGAGGGGGGAGGCTGGGAGATTGCTTCTTCAGTCCAGAAGGAAACTCTTTTGGTTTATAAAACCTTATACAGAATTTCTTAAAATTGCTTGTACTGTTGATATTGAATGTTTTCAAAAAAATGACCCTGAAATGACAGTTACACTTTAACCTCCTGGGGGCCAGATTGTTCAGTATGGCACCCAAAGGGTTAAGGGGGATGCAATGCATCCTCCTTAAACCCCTTGGGTGCCACACTGTAAGCAGCTATCTGTAAAGATGCTGCATACTGTAAGGTGCAGAACACCGCTCACAATGATGGGTGTTGTGCTCCTGTTTGTATGTCCTGTGGATTATGGCGGATTCGGTGGACTACGTCGAAGACCAGCAGTTGTTGGGATTTTTTTAATAAAATGATCAACAAGGGGTGTGGGAGTGTTTTTATTTGAATAAAAAAATTTCACTTGTGTCTTGTCTTTATTTCTTTACTATATAGACTTAGTAGTGGAAGCCGTCTAATAGACGGAATCCATTACTAAGTCAGGTCTTAGTGTTAGCTGGGTAACACTAACCCCCCCATTATTACCCCAGTACCCAATGCCACCAGGTGTACTGGGAAGAGCTGGGTGCCAGTGGTCCCAGAGCGTCAAAATTGGCGCTTCTGGACTGGGCGGCAGCAGCCTGGTATTATTAGGCTGGAAAGGGCTAAAATTAATGTCCCTTCCCACCCTGGCACTACTAAGCTGCTGTTGTCAGGAATAGCAGGTGAAGACAAGACACTTGACAGTGGGCCCTGAATCTTACCCCACCCACTGTCACCTGCCTACTTGCCTCGGTCGACCCTAGGCGGTCGCGGACAACCACGAAGACAATCCCTATGCTGTATACGTGCAAAACATAAAACGCAGACAGACAGACAAACACAATGCGGGGAGTAAACTAGCCGAGTCAGAAACCAAACGAGCAACGCAGTACAAAATCGGAACCGAACGGAGAGTCAGGGGTCAGGCAAAAGGTCAAAATCCAGGCAAGACAATAGAGGAAGGATAGGGCAGAATACAAGGGACTGGGGAGCTGGGATCAGAAACAACTAATAGCCAGCGATTAGAGGCTGGTACTGACAACACTTTATACTGGACCAGGAGTCCGGACCAAAGGCTGATTGGTCCGGCCTCCTGAATCCAGACACATAGCAGCTGGTGCACTGCAGGCTGAGTGGCAGAGAGATCCGTCACTCAGCCTGAGTCCAACAGCACTCAGCTGCTCGGCCTGGCGGCGCTCACTGATGCGAGACCCGCGGCTCCCCTGGTTACTAGGGACGCCGTCGGGTCTCCGTGACGTCACCCGGCCCTGCCGAGGAGGACGGCGCTGCGCTCCAGCCGGCCCAGACGACGCTGGAGCGCGGTCAGGTAAGTTACTGACATTACCCCCCCCTTCAGGAGGGGCCTCCGGACCTCTACCTAAGGGACCAGGCTTAGATGGATTATGCAGATGAAATTGTCTAACTAGACGTGACGCATGCATATCCCTACTAGCTACCCAAGTGCGCTCCTCTGGCCCAAATCCCTTCCAATGAACTAAATACTGCAAAGAATTCTGAACCCGACGAGAATCCAGAATTCTCTCTACCTCATATTCTAGTTCACCCTGAATAACCAACGGAGCGGGAGGAGCAGACGGTAACACAGGATTAACATATTTTTTCAACAGAGACTTATGAAAAACATCGTGAATTCTTAGACTCCTAGGCAACAGCAACTTAAATGATACTGGATTTATGATCTCTACTATAGGATAAGGACCAATGTATTTTGGAGACAATTTACCAGATGGTGTCTTTAATTTCAAATTTCTAGTAGAGAGCCACACCTTGTCACCTACCCTGTACTCAGGGCCAGATATGCGTCTTTTATTAGATTGTTTTTTACAATTTTCTTGGGCTTTAACCAGGTTCTGCAGAGCCTGGGCCCAAACTGTGCACAGTTTTCTGTAGATTCTTTCGGCGGATGGATTAATGGATTCGGACGCATGTACAGAAGAACAACGAGGATTAAACCCAAAATTACAAAAGAACGGCGACATTTTAAGAGACTGACTTTCATGATTGTTTAGGGCAAATTCAGCCAATGGTAAGTATTCTCTCCATTTCTCCTGTGAACCTGCAACAAAACATCTTAAGAATTGCTCCAGTGACTGATTCACCCTCTCCGTTTGTCCATTGGATTGTGGATGAAAGGCTGAAGAAAATGACAAAGATATACCTAGGCGACCACAAAACTCTCTCCAGAATCTAGATATAAACTGTACTCCCCTGTCAGAAACAATATTCTCTGGTACCCCATGCAAACGTAAGATATGACTGATAAAAAGAGAGGCTAAGGTACGAGCATTGGGAAGCTTGCTGAGAGGAATTAAATGACACATCTTCGAGAACCTGTCAACAACCACCCAAATCACCGTTTTACCCTTAGAGGGTGGTAAATCAGTTATGAAATCCATGGAGATGTGGGTCCAAGGTCTAGCAGGCAGAGGCAGGGGTTGAAGAAGTCCCTCCGGTAACCTGCGAGGAACCTTGGACCTGGCGCAAATCTCACAAGCTTCTACAAACAGCTTAGTATCTGTAGCCCAGGATGGCCACCAATAATGGCGAGACAGTAGATATTTGGTGCCAGCAATACCTGGATGACCTGCCAGTACTGAACAATGTGTTTCTTCCAACACTTTTAACCGAAGATTTGGGGGAACAAATAGTTTGTTTTCCGGGGTGTTTCTAGGCGCCATAGACTGAGACTGAACCACCTGAGCAGCCAGATCGGGCTGCAGTATAGCCACCACCACCCCAGGGGATAAGATAGTTTCGGATTCCTTTACGGGGCCTTCGTTAATATTGAAACTACGAGACAAAGCATCAGCTTTTATATTTTTGGAACCCGGCCTGAAGGTGATTTCAAAATTAAACCGTGTAAAAAATAAAGCCCATCTGGCTTGCCGTGGAGTAAGGCGCTTGGCTTTATCTAAATAAACGAGGTTTTTATGATCGGTTAAAACCTTAATTTTGTGTTTAGCCCCCTCTAAGAAATGTCTCCACTCATCAAATGCCCACTTAATGGCAAGGAGTTCTCTATTGCCTATACCGTAGTTGCATTCGGTTTTGGAGAACTTTCTAGAGAAGTAGGCTATGGGTTTGAGATTAGTGAGTGTTTCTGGACCTTGTGACAGGACAGCCCCTACCCCCACCTCTGATGCATCTACCTCGACAATAAAAGGCAGTTCAAAGTCAGGTTGAATCAACACCGGGGCTGTAGAAAAACATGTTTTGAGTTTGTCGAAGGCCAGCATGGCTTCAGGAGTCCAGTTCTCCATATCAGCTCCCCTTCTGGTAAGATCAGTTAAGGGTTTAGCAATCACTGAGAACCCTTTAATAAATTTTCTGTAGTAATTGGCGAAACCCAGGAATCTCTGAAGAGCTTTCAGATTCCTGGGGCGTTCCCACTTTTCAATGGCTGCCACTTTAAGGGGATCCATACCAAAAGAACTAGGGGTGATCTTATATCCCAGAAAAGAGACCTCCTGAACACCAAACTGGCACTTCGACAACTTGGCAAATAACTGATTTTGCCTTAGAAGTTCCATAACCCTGCGGACATGGTTGACATGTGAGGACCAATCTGGGGAGAAAATCAAAATATCGTCCAAGTACACCACTACAAAACGACCCAGGTACTCACGAAACACATCATTGACAAAGCGTTGGAAAACTGCGGGTGCATTACACAACCCGAAGGGCATGACCAGGTATTCAAAGTGTCCCTCGGGGGTATTGAATGCAGTCTTCCACTCGTCACCCTCCTTTATACGAATCAAATTATAGGCCCCCCGGAGGTCGATCTTAGAAAACCACCGGGCTCCTACAATCTGATCAAACAAATTAGGAATCAAAGGAAGCGGGTGTTGATTTTTAATGGTGATTTTATTTAGCTCCCGATAATCAATACAGGGGCGTAATCCACCATCTTTTTTACCTACGAAGAAAAATCCGGCCCCAAGAGGAGAACAGGAGGGACGGATATGGCCCTTATGCAAGCTTTCCTTAACATAATCCCGCATAGCTTCCCTCTCTGGTCTAGACAAATTAAAGATTCGCCCTTTTGGGTATTTAGATTCAGGAACTAAATCAATAGCACAATCGTATGGACGATGAGGGGGTAACTCGTCCACCGATTTTTCATCAAAAACATCAAGAAAATCAGACAGAAACTCGGGGATCTCCCCTTCTAATGCAGAACAACCTGTTAAATTTAAAGAAAGACAGTGAGCAGCACACTCTGGCCCCCATTGAACGAGTTCTCTGCTTGCCCAATCAAAAACAGGATTATGCTGGGTCAACCAGGGCAAACCTAAAATAACATTAGAAGACAAATTGTCCATAACCAAAAAATCAAGACACTCCGAATGGATCGACCCCACTTTCACTTCCAGAGGAGGAGTGATATATTTCACTCTACCTTGAGCCAATGGGGTAAAGTCCGCCCCAGTAATACTCAGCGGGCACTTAAGCTGAAGTGGGCATACCCCCAGACTGGACCAAAACCCGGAATTAATAAAATTAGCTGATGCCCCTGAATCAACATGGGCAAACCCCGAAATACATTTCTCACCCAAACATAGTGAGATAGGGACCATTAGCTTATTCTTATCGAGTGGTACCTGTGCGCCTGAGTGACCCCCTCGATAGTCACTCAGGCGCTGGAGTTTTCCGGCGATGATCCAGGCTTGGAGGTACACTCCCGAACACGGTGTCCAGCTTTGCCACAGTACAGACAGAGGTTATGTTGAATGCGATGGGCTCGTCTAGTTTTCGCATCGGTAGCACCGATCTGCATGGGTTCCTCCGGTGGTGGTAACAGGGAAGGAGGAGGTTTAGAAGGAGACAGAAAAGAGGTAGGGGTTTTACAGAGTTCAGCGGTACCTTTCTCCCTACGTCTGTCCCGCATACGACGATCCACCCTGATGGCTAACGTCATGGTCTCCTCTAACGTTTCAGGGGGTGGATAAGCTACCAACAGGTCCTTTAGCTGCTCAGATAGGCCCACCCGAAACTGATAGCGCAGAGCAGAGTCGTTCCAACCGGATGGGATACACCACTGGCGGAACTCTGCGCAGTATTCCTCAACTGGCCTTTTTCCTTGCTTTAAGGACGTCAATTGTCGCTCGGCTACCGCAGTCCTGTCAGGGTCGTCATACAATAATCCTAAAGCTGAAAAGAAATAATCAACAGAGGTTAACTCTATGGCATTGGGAGGGAGAGAAAATGCCCACTCCTGTGGTGGACCCTGCAGCAGCGACATGATAATCCCCACTCTTTGAGACTCGTCCCCTGAGGAGCGAGGACGTAGTCGAAAAAACAATCGGCACCCCTCTCTGAAGGTCAGAAAATTCCTTCTATCCCCCTTAAATTTTTCTGGGAGTTGTACAGGTGGTTCAGGGGGAGAAGGGGTGGTCATGGTAACTTGTCGGGGAGCAGCCTCCTGCTCCTGGACCCGTTCAGCAAGACTCTGCACCACTGTGTTTAGGTTCTGCATTTGTTCCACTAATGCTTTCATCGGATCCATAATAGAGATCCTGGTGCACGTCACGAAACTGTATCGGCTGGCTATTCAGTCAGGAATAGCAGGTGAAGACAAGACACTTGACAGTGGGCCCTGAATCTTACCCCACCCACTGTCACCTGCCTACTTGCCTCGGTCGACCCTAGGCGGTCGCGGACAACCACGAAGACAATCCCTATGCTGTATACGTGCAAAACATAAAACGCAGACAGACAGACAAACACAATGCGGGGAGTAAACTAGCCGAGTCAG
Source organism: Dendropsophus ebraccatus (assembly GCF_027789765.1). Taxonomy (NCBI): domain Eukaryota; kingdom Metazoa; phylum Chordata; class Amphibia; order Anura; family Hylidae; genus Dendropsophus; species Dendropsophus ebraccatus. Next base: position 27,046,461 of record NC_091466.1, read on the forward strand.
AAACCAAACGAGCAACGCAGTACAAAATCGGAACCGAACGGAGAGTCAGGGGTCAGGCAAAAGGTCAAAATCCAGGCAAGACAATAGAGGAAGGATAGGGCAGAATACAAGGGACTGGGGAGCTGGGATCAGAAACAACTAATAGCCAGCGATTAGAGGCTGGTACTGACAACACTTTATACTGGACCAGGAGTCCGGACCAAAGGCTGATTGGTCCGGCCTCCTGAATCCAGACACATAGCAGCTGGTGCACTGCAGGCTGAGTGGCAGAGAGATCCGTCACTCAGCCTGAGTCCAACAGCACTCAGCTGCTCGGCCGGGCGGCGCTCACTGATGCGAGACCCGCGGCTCCCCTGGTTACTAGGGACGCCGTCGGGTCTCCGTGACGTCACCCGGCCCTGCCGAGGAGGACGGCGCTGCGCTCCAGCCGGCCCAGACGACGCTGGAGCGCGGTCAGGTAAGTTACTGACAGCTGTTGTTTGGTTTTTTACCCGGTTGGTTATGAAAATAGGGGAAACCCTACGCGTTTTTTTTAAAATAAATAATAAAAAAAATCATAGGGTCCCCCCTATTTCCATAACCAGCTGGGTTAAAAATCTGCAGATGATCTTTCCGGCCGCAGTGTTCTGATGCAGGCGAATCAGCGCGCGCCTGCATCAGAACTCCTTACAGCACACAATGAAGCAAGCGACCGGAGCCGCTCGCTTCATTGTGTGAACTGACAGAGCTTTCTGCGGCCGCAGAAAACGGACATATCAGCTGTTTGCGCCGCCATAGGGGATCCCGGCCGGGATCCTATAGCAGAATAGGCAGCGTTCCTAGGCGTACAAAGTGCATACATATACCGTACCGTACAAATACCGTTCCTGTGATAGTGGAGTAATACTGCTTCCCTGCTTTCCCAGGGAGCGTAAACTTTATTAAAATAGCTTAACAATTGTTTAGCTGCTTTAGTAAAGTTGATTTAGATTTGAATATTTGATCACATATTCAATCAAACTCGAATCTTTCGAGCAGTGCAGTATTCGATTGAATATTGTTCGTTCATCTCTAATGTAAAGCGTTAACAGCCGAAAATTACAGTTATCATCTCGTGCACGCTGCAGAGATGGGTCCGATGCCCATAGAGAATTAATGGATCCATTCAGACGGGGATATCTCCGTCCCGGGACCGGCTCCAGGACTTGGAGAGAAAGGGTAAATATAAGGGTTTCCAGCGGGGGGTCGGGCGGCCTTCACCCCGGCACGGGAGGTGACAGGTCTCCTTTAAGGGGCTGCCATTCCGTGCCTCTCCTCCTCAGGTGCTGGGAAAACCTGGATCCAGTCCTGGGAAAAGTTAAATGAAAGCGGGCTGATAATCAGATATCAAAGATAATAAAGCGCTTCACTTCTTTATTACTGTCAATTTGCTCATCGCTACTGCTAAGGACTCGCCTCTGTTAAAGAGTTAAATGGGTCTTGTTTCCACTGTGTAACATTGTAAATTGATAAGATGGTGGACAGCTAAATTAGCCACATGTGCAGGTCTTTAGCAGATGAAGTGGCCAATAAACAAGCCTATCTATTATATGGTTTAATAAAAAGTTTGTTTATTTTATAAGGTTTACCAACTCTTTAAAGCATACCAAGTTCTGCATGACTTGTAATGTAGTACTGCATTTACTAGCGTGTACTATAGAATAGATCCATATTCCCTGGGGATAGCTTCAAGGACTACGATGCACAAAGCAGATAGTTGTGCAGAAGTGTGCCAGTAGGAATACAGTGTAAGGGTAGGTTCACGCGTACCGGATCCGCAGCGGATTTCACGTTGCGAGTTTGCAGCGAAATCCGCTGCGGATCCCGTAGTGTGAAGCTGAATGGGTCCCATACACGCAGTGGATCTGCTGCCTGTATGGGACCCAGCCGTTTCACCCCCTTGCCGCCGCCCGTCCGCCAGGGCCGGCCTTTAGGTTACAAACACACTTGGCGGGTCTGCAGCGAGCCTCCATGCTGCGTTTTTGCAGCGAGACTCGCTGCAGAACCCGGCCCTATACTTTTAATGGCAGACAAACACGCAGCAGGGATGTACATCCCTGCTGCGAGTTTGTCTGCAGCCCACCCCATTAACCCCCCGGCCACCGGAGCTGATACCTCACCTGATCCCGGCTCCGGCAGTTCCCGATGTCTTCAGCAAGCCGGAGCGGGGACCAGGTGAAGTATATGCTCCAGCCAGCCGCCCGCAGCCCCGGCCGCCCGATCGCCCCCCCGCAGCACCGATCGCACGCCCCCCCCCAATCGCCCCCCCGCAGCCCCGGCCGCCCGATCGCCCCCCCCGCAGCACCGATCGCATGGCCCCCCCCCCGCAGCACCGATCGCACGCCCCCCCGCAGCCCCGGCCGCTCGATCGCCCCCTGGCAGCACCGATCGCCCACCTGCAGCCCCCATCGGGGGGGGGGGGGGGGGCGATCGGGCGGCTGGGGCTGCAGGGGGGCGTGCGAGCGATCGGTGCTGCCGGGGGGCGTGCGATCGGTGCTGCGGGGGGGCGTGCGATCGGTGCTGCGGGGGGGTGATCGGGCGGCTGGCTGGAGCATATACTTCACCTGGTCTCCGCTCCGGCTTGCTGAAGACATCGGGAACCGCCGGAGCCGGGATCAGGTGAAGTATCAGCTCCGGCAGCCGGGGGGTTAATGGGGTGGGCTGCAGACAAACTCGCAGCAGGGATCTACATCCCTGCTGCGTGTTTGTCTGCCATTAAAAGTATAGGGCCGGGATCTGCAGCGAGTTTCGCTGCAAAAACGCAGCATGGAGACTCGCTGCAGACCCGCCAAGTGTGTTTGTAACCTTAGGGTGTGCGACCTGTGCGCTTGCACAGGGCGCCTCACTCCCGCCCAGCTGGGGGCGCTCCGGCAGGCAGAGAGCTGCACTGCTCATTTAACTACAAATAGAAGATAGATGTGCTGTGTTTCTGCAGGAGCTCCGGCAGAAACACAGCACATCCAGGGCACATCTGGGCATATGGCAGATGCCAGAGGGGCTATTCCCTGCCTTGGCCGGTCTCCTCTGCCTCCCTAATCTACTTTGCATCCTGCCTGCACTTCTCGCTGTACAAGGCTGTGTGGTACAGATGCAGGTAATGGTCCTCCATAATACAGGGGGCGCTGTTGGGGCCTCTAAACTACACTCTGTAGTGTCCTCCCTGCACAGCTTACCACAGGCAGCTCCTGCAGTGAATGTAATTATCCCAGGGCTGCTTCTTAGTGTCCTGCAGTCTGGTCAGGAGAAGGAAGGGGGTGGGAGTTGCTGCTGCTGCTGCTGAAGCTGTGAGTTGCAGTCCTCTCCTATACTGTGCCCCCAACCTCTTCCGGGTCATAGGTCATGAGCTGCTGTCCTGCTGCTTCAGTAAGTGTATGTGTGTATGTATGTTTAAATGGAGTGTGTAAGTGTGCACATTTACATGTATGTCTGTGTAAATCCAATGTGTGTGTATCATGTGCACATAGATGTGTATGTATATCTGTATATGCAGTGTCTGTGTAAGTCTGCATATGGATGTGTATGTATGTCTGTGTGTGCAGTGTGTGTGTATGACTGTATATGCAATGTGTGGCTATGTTGGTGTCCGTGTCTGTGTTTGTATGTATTTGTATGTGCAGTGTGTCTCTGTGTATATATGGATATGTATGTATGTGTGTATATGTGTGCATATGGACGTGTGTATGTAAGTATGTATACCCAATATGTGGCTATGTTGGTGTGCATATGGATGTCCGTCTATATGCAGTGTGTGTGCTCATATAACTGTGCATTTGTATGTATTTGTATGTGCAGTATGTGTATGTGTGCATATGGACAGGCCCGGACTGGCCATAGGGCAGTTCTGGCAAATGCCAGAGGGGCCGACCCCCTCTGGGCCGGTCCCGACCCCCTACATGCTCGCCCAGCTACTTCCTCGCCCAACTCTGTACAGCCGCTGCTGCACAGGGCCGACTCCAGAACAGCTAGGGGGCGCCCGGCCCCCCTGCACTGACGCAACTTTACTCACTGAAACACCCGGCAAGCTGACCCCCCCCCCCCCCTCAGAAGAACAGACCCTGGACACCGGACAGTATGTGATGTCGGTACCTCCCTCCCTCTAGACCAGGGTTTCTTAACCTGCGCTGAGACACAGGTTGAGGGAGTACACTGCAGGCATCACGGCAGAAAAGAAAGAAGAGGATGGGAGAGTTTGGAAACTACACAGGTAGAGCACTGTCGGCTCCTCTCACATGCAGCCGACAGTGCAGTGTGTAATGTTAAAAACGGCCCTGCAAGATAAGGCTGAAGCCGCCCCCACATACACCGAGCTGAACAGTGAGCTGTGCAGAAAGTAACATCAATCAGTCGGCTGTATGTGGGGGCAGCAGCAATCCTTATCTGTAAGACAGGCCGGGCTTCCTGTCAGTGTGCTGTGACCTGTGACCTCTGCCGGCCTGTGTCCCTCCTCCCCGTGCAGCTCCAGGATCCTCTGCCCCTCCTCCATGCTGTCCTGTGCCTCTGCTGGTTCCTTAGTAAGTAAGCCTGTCTATGTCCTCTCTCTCCTCTGTCTGTCCAGCAGTCTATCTATCATCTATCTATCATCTATCTATCTATCTATCTATCTATCTATCTATCTCCTATCTATCTATCTATCTATCTATCTATCTATCTATCTATCTATCATCTATCTATCTATCTATCTATCTATCTATCTATCTATCATTATCTATCTATCTATCATCTATCTATCTCCTATCTATCTATCTATCTATCTATCTATCTATCTATCTATCTATCTATCTATCTATCTATTATCTATCTATCTTTCATCTATCTATCTATCTCCTATCTATCTATCTATCTATCTATTTATCTATCATCTATCTATCTCCTATCTATCTATCTATCTATCTATCTATCTATCTCCTATCTATCTATCTCCTATCTATCTATCTATCTATCTATCTATCTATCTATCTCCTATCTATCTATCTATCTATCTATCTATCTATCTCCTATCTATCTATCTATCTATCTATCTATCTATCTATTTATCTATCTATCTATCTATCTATCTATCTCCTATCTATCTATCTATCTATCTATCTATCTATCTATCTATCTATCTATCTCCTATCTATCTATCTCCTATCTATCTATCTCCTATCTATCTATTATCTATCTATCTATCTATCTATCTATCTATCTATCTATCTATCTCCTATCTATCTATCTATCTATCTATCTATCTATCTATCTATCTATCTAGTAAGAGTATGCAGCAGGACAACTACACAGGTGTGCAGGTTTCCAGTAGGAATGATCTCAGTTGTGGTACTTCCAGTTCCAGTGATAGGTGTGTGCTTTTATTCCACAGCAAAGTAACAGGTGCAGCACAGCAATACAAAAAGTCAGATGCAACATTTCATCGTTGTCTACCGCTGTTTTTGAGCATGCTTGTAAAAGGCGGTGGAGATTGCTAAAATGTTGCATCTATGAAATGTTGCATCTAATTTTATTTGTGGAATCCCACCAGCCCCTGTGTCATAATGGGAGTCTATGGGAGGCTTGTGCGCCTCCTGTCTTCGCGCTGAAGAATGAACATGTCCATTCTTCAGCGTGGAGAGAGGAGGCGCGCAAGCCTCCCATAGACTCCCATTATGACACAGGGGCTGGTGGGATTCCACAGGGGAGAATTACGCCAGTTTTGCTCTCTGTGAACAGAGCCTTAGGCCATATCGCCCAGCCCTAGAAACAGCATTGGGAAAAGTTGGCTACTATATAGCCATTATATTATTATGATTGACAGATGACAGGAGAGCAGACATCCTGTATAATTGTTGTGTATTCTGCGTCTGATCACTGCTGTATACTCTTCTATATCCTGCAGGACAATAATACTCTTCAACATCTGTATAGATTGGTATCTGATTGTATGAGAAACTTTTTCTGTGCCGCACAGTTAACACAATGGATTCGGGGAGAATTGTATGTGGGCTGGTGGGGTGTGTGTGCCAGGGCTGCTTTTCAGTCCCAGTCCGGCCCTGCATATGGATATGTATGTATGTCTGTGTGTATGCAGTGTATGTGTGCATATGGATATGTATGTAAGTATGTCTACCCAATATGTGGCTATGTTGGTGTGTATATGGATGTCTGTCTATATGCAGTGTGTGTGCACATATAACTGTGCGTATGTATGTATTTGTATGTCCGTATGGATATGTATGTATACATATCTGTGTGTATGTAGTGTGTGTCTGTGTCCATATAGATGTGTATATGCAGTGTGTGTTTGTGTGTCAGTGTGCATATGTATGTGTGTGTATGTGTATATGTTTCTTCTCTATTACAAAAAGGAGCACATCAGCCAGATGCAGATCCGAGCATATGAGGACTGCTATTTCTGGTGATACATATTGACATGTATGTGTATATGCAGTGTGTCTCAGTGTGCATATGATGGTGGGATTCTTGTATATGCATTATGCCGTAAGGGTATAGTATATATGTAAGGAAACAGTAGGTAGAAGAAAAGTGCACTATGCATGGATTGTTTTTTCCCAACCACAGCATAGAAACACAGGAAAATGAATGAATTGAGCAGAATGACCCCCCTCCTTTTCCCAGATGAGCAGGGCATGCATTTGCAACCTTTTGAGCAAACTAGCAAGTGGACCTGTATAGTTATAAATGCCAGGGCTGAATCTCAGTCTCAGTCCGACCCTAAGCACATCTAACTTCTGTTTGTAGTTAGATGTGCAGTGCAGTTCTCTGCCGGAGCGCCCCTGGCCGCCCTCCTCCTGCAGCGCTCAGCTCCTCTCCTGCCCTGGGCGGCGCCGGAGCATGACGTCACCTTGACCGCACGTCCAGCCAATCAGTAAGGGGACGTGCGGTCTGGGTGACGTCATGCCATGCCAACCCTCAGGTAAGAGAACTCTCGGCGGGGGTGATGGTTGTGTGGGGGGAAGGCTGGGGGTGATAGTTGTGTGTGTGGGGGGGGGCTGGGGGCGAATGTTGTGGGGGGGGCTGGGGGCGATAATTGTGTGTGGGCGGGGGGGCTGGGGTGATAATTGTGTGTGTGTGTGGGGGGGCTGGGGATGATAGTTGTGGGGGAGATAATTGTGTGTGTGTGGGGGGGGGCTGGGGATGATGGTTGGGGGGGGCTGGGGGGATAATTGTGTGTGTGGGGGGGCTGAGATTTGTGTGTGGGGGGGCTGGGGGTAAGAAGCTGGGGGGGGGGGGTGGGGTGGTAGTTGTGAGGGGGGAGGGCTGGGGGAGATAATTGTGTGGGGGAGGGCTGGGGTGATAGTTGTGTGTGGGAGGGCTGAGGGTGATAGTTGTGTGGGGAAGGGCAGAGGGTGATAGTTGTGTGTGGAGGGGCTGGGGGTGATAGTTGTGTGGGGGAGGGCTGGAGTGATAGTTGTGTGGGGAAGGGCTGGGGGTGGTAGTTTGGGGGGCTGTAGTTGGGTGGGGGCTGTTCTGTGGGAGGCTGGTGGTGTTAGTTGTTTGGGGGGGCTGGGGGTGGTAGTTGTGGGGGAAGCTGGGGTAGTAGTCGTGTGAGTGACTGTGGGGGGAGTTGTGTGTATGGCTCGGGAGGGGGGGGGGTCGGATGATGGGTGTTGTCTGGAGGCATGGGAGGCTGAAGGAGCTTTATGTTAACTTAAAGGGGGGGGGGCGCCGAAAAAAAGGGTTTGCACAGAGAGCCATTTACCCTAAGGCCGTCCCTTAGTACGGTACGGTAGATTACTTTATTCTAATGGTGCCACAGATAATATTATACTCACCTGAAATCGAACCATCAACTGTATGTGTGAATGGACACTGAAACAGATAGGGCATTTTCCCTTATCTGTCATGGCGCCCGATAAGATGAAAATCTGGTGCCGGAAGTGATGTATGGCTGTATATGGCTGTAGCGCCAATCCCAGACGTTGACTACACGCAGAGGTGGTTTGCAGGAATGAGTTCCAGTTGATGTATATACTCTATTATACTTTGCACCGCAGTTATATGATTTGTACACCGTGATGATTGTATATGTATTAACCCCATCCCGCAAAATGACGTTCCGGGATCATGTGCTGTAATGTATTATAGAGGTACCTGAAAAAGTGAAAGTACACACACACACAAATACACAAATAAATACATAAATAAATACACAAATAAATAAATTAAATGAATAAATATATAATTACTTATACGCATTCCCCATCCCCCTTTAAAAATTATCCCCTATAAATGAGATACATATATTTGGTATTGCCGCGTCCGTAATGACCCCGTTTATGAACCTGTTACATTAATTATCCCGCCCGATTAACGCCATAAAAAAAATCTAATTAAAATGACAATTTTTTGTTAATCCCACCCCATAAAAAATATAGATAAAAGCAAAATATCATATGTACTCAAAAGGTGCACCACTAAAAACGTCAGCTTATGCCGCAAAAAAAAGCCGTCACATAGCTCCATTGGCGAAAAAATAAAAATATTGTTGCTCTTACAATATGCAAGACACAAACAGCTTTTATAGCATAAATGTCATAAACTATAACAAAAGCTATATAACATGGATATCGCTGTAATCGTACCTCCCTGACGAATAACAATAACATGTCATATGTAACGTATAGTAAACGGCGTACAAAAAAATGGTGAAAAACCGCTGCTAAATTGTGTTTTTTTATTCATGCCACCTCATAAAAAATCTAATAAAAAAAATGAGATCACGGTATGGCGTGAAATTCTACAAACTCTGTGAGAGTACCTCAGGGTACACTTACAGATTTAGGGTACGTGCACACTGCGGAATGGCGAAGGATAACCCTTTGTGCATTCCGCAGCTGGCACCCGCCGGCGTACTGATGCGGGCGCGCACGTCTCCGTCGGTGTCATAGACTCCATGTTATGCATGGGCGGATTCCGTCCTCCGTCCAAAAAATGAACACGTTCATTCTTTGGACAGAGGGCTGAATCCGCCCGTGCATAGAATGGAGTGTGACACGAGCGGAGACGTGCGCCTGCATGAGTCCGCCGGTGGGTGCCAGCTGCGGAATGCACAAAGGGTTATCCTTCGCCATTCCGCAATGTGCACGTACCCTTAGAGTGTATGAAGGAAGGGACACGCGAATCCAGCCCCCAGATGCCCCCCCATCCTCCGAGTTAGAGGGAAGATCGTTTGTGAACTGATCTTCCCATTGCTGGATAAAGATTACCACCTGTACAGATATAGCTTTTATACCAGCACCCCCTCTTCCGCTCCCTCACTGCCCGAGCTACTGTAGCTTTTGGTGCAATCCAAAAACATCAGAAGTAGTAATAGAGCCCTAATATTTAGCAGCAATGTAGCGGACCAGCACTTCTGGATATGAAGGACCCCGTATCGCATCAGGGCAACATTTTCCAGGTGACGTCCCCCACACTGGAAAACAGGAGACCCCAGAAGAAGCGCAGAGTGTGGCGTAACAGGGGGATCAGGAAGGACACTATTTTCCAGTGAGACACCTGTCCTGATCCCCCCGGCCTCTGCATACAGGATCGCTTCAAGGCGTACCACATGTCATTGGAGTTCTACATTTTCTAAATTCTATCCCTTATTCCTATTTCAGGGGTCATGTTGATCCATGGATTAATTCGATTGCCATTTTGGAGTCGGGAAGGAATTTTTTTCCCAGTGATGAGGCTACTGTCGTCTGCCTTACAAGGTTTTTTTGCCTTCCTCTGGATCAAAATAGGTTAATTTTGATATACACCTGTCATTTTCAGCCTTATAAACTAATAATTGGCCTAATACCCCCAAATAAATTAAAAATTGTCCCTTTTCCCCAACTAAATAGGCATGGCCGCCATTCCCATTGCCATGATGCAATTACAAAGTCCTTGTGCTGCCAGGAGAGTAGAAACCCCCCACAAGTGACCCCAATCTGGAAACTACACCCCATAAGGAATCTAACAAGGGGTGCAGCCGGGATATGGCCCCCTGGTGACGGGCACATTTGTGCCGTGAAAAGGAAAAAAATTGTATTTTACACTTTCACAGCACATGTTCTACAAATGTGCCCATCACCAGTGGGGTCCATATGCTCACTGCACCCCTTGTTAAATTCCTTGAAGGGTGTAGTTTCCAGAATGGGGTCACTTGTGGCCGTTCCCAGTGTCCTGGCAGTACAGGAGCTTTGTAATTGCGACATGGCCTCCCTCCTCCATTCCAGCCTCTAAATGGCGCTCTGTCCCTTTGGTGGCTTGCCCTCTGCCAATAAGGCACAATATATCCACATGTGGACATTACCCAAGGGTAATTACCCTACACGTTTTGCATTTGTATTCCCTTTTAACCCCTTTTGGTAATGAAAAAAATCAAGGCTAGACCAACATTTATGGCCCTATTCCACGGAACGTTTGTCGTTCATAAATTCGCTAAAACGACCGCTCGTTAACGATAATCGTTCCGTGGAATAGATGTAAACGATCGAACGACTACAGCAAAATCGTTGTTCAGTCGTTATAAAATGTTTTTCAACATGTCGAAAAAAAATCGTTAGTCTTTCAACGATAATTCGCTAATCGTTTTGTTGAATTAGAAATCGTGAAATCATTCACTCAATGTGTTGAAAAACAAGGTGTGTTGTATTCAAATTATCACCCCGGCGAACGTTTTAAACGAGCATGTAACGACCGCAAAGTAATCGTTATCGTTCACGTGTTATATGTTGTCGTTCGCAAAATATAGTCGTGAATTAATCGTTAACGAGCGGTCGTTTTAGCGAATTTATGAACGACAAACGTTCCGTGGAATAGGGCCATTAGTGTAAAAATTTTTACATTTTTACACTAAATCATTGATTTAGTCTTGATTTTTTCATTTTCACAAGGGGTTTAAAGATAAAAAAAAACACAATGTGTAGAGCAATTTCCCCCGAGTACGGAAATACCCCACATGTGGACATAAGGCGCCATGCGGCTGCAAGACGAGCCTCCAAAAGGAAGGAGCCCCATTTGGCTTTTGGAGGCTGGATTTGGCTGGAATGGATTTTCAAGGGCCTTGTTGTATTTAAAAGGCCTCTGTGTTGCCAAGACAGTAGAAACCCCCCACAAGTGATCTCATTCTGGAAACTACACCCCATAAGGAATCTAACAAGGGGTGCAGTGAGGATTTGGACCCCACTGGTGACGGGCACATTTGTGCAGTGAAAGTGAAAAAATGTAACTTTTTACTTTCACTTCACAGTGTTCCACATTTGTGCTAGTGGGGTCCATATCCTCACTGCACCCCTTGTTAGATTCCTTGAGGGGTGTAGTTCCCAGAATGGGGTCACTTGTGGGGGGTGTCCAGTGTTTTGTTTTGTTTTGTCGAGGGCTTTGTAAATGCGACATGGCCCTTGAAATCCTTGAAATGACGAAATATAACGGAGGCGTTGAAATTCACTAGGCGCTCCTTTGTATCTGAGGCTTGTGGTTGCGTCAAATAGCGCAATAGGCCCACATGTGGGGTATTTCTATAAACTGCAGAAACGGGGCAATAAATATTGGGGTGCATTTCTCTGGTAATAGGTTTATAATTATGAAAGATATTGGATTATAATTAAATTTTCAATTTTCTTACACACTTAGCTTTTATTTCTGTGACCTAAAGGGTTAAAACACTTTCTGGATGTGCTTTTGCACAGTTTGGGGGGGTGCAGTTTCTGAAATGGGGTGCTTTGTGGGGCTTCATAATATACAGTCCCCTCACATACACTTCAAACGTCAACTAGTCCCTTGAAAAATCAGATTTTAAAACTCTTGTGAAAATGCTGCTAAACTTTGAAGCTTTCTATTGTCTTAAAAAATTGAAGGCAAGTTTAATAAATGCCGCCAACATAAAGTAGACTTATTGCTTATGCTATTTAATATATAATTTATTTGGCATAATCATTGTACTCAGCACAAAATTTCAAAGTTAGAAAAAATGCAATTTTTCACGTTATTTTGGGGTTTTTCATAAAGATAGGCTGTAAGTATCGAATGAGCCAGATAGGTAACAGCATCCTGAAGTTATTAATGGATAAAGTGACACAGGTCATATTCCTGAAATTTGGTCCGGTCCTTAAGGCCATTTTGGGTTCTGTCTTTAAGAGGCTAAAAAAATCTCAAGTCTTTCAGTACTTATCATCTGTTGTATGTCCTGCAGGAAGTGGTGTATTCTTTCAAGCCTAGAGAGCAGGAGAGGTTTTCTATGTGGATTTGCTACTGCTCTGGACAGTTCCTGACATGGACAGAGGTGGCAGCACAGACTGGAAACAATATACCACTTCCTGCAGGACATACAGGAGCTGCTAAGTACTGGAAGACAGGAAATATTTAAATAGAAGTAAATTACAAATCTATATAACTTTCTGACACTAGTAAATTTTAAAGAAAACATTTTCTCTAGAGAATTTTACCTAGTTGAGCTTAAATATATCACCACATTGGTATCATACACTAACTATTATTGACTATATGAGTGCTATTATAATATTAGTGTACAGATCCTATGTAGACATTGTATCTGACCACTGTATAGCGGTACTTTTGGATATATGGTGCTTGTATAGTGGTAGTGTTGTACAGATCCTGTGTAGACATTGTATCTGAGAACTGTATGGCGGTATTATTGGTCATATATGTGCTTGTATATTGGTAATGTACAGATCCTATAGCTGGTATCTGACCACTGTATGGCAATATTTTTGCATATATAAGTGCTTGTATAGTTGTAGTGTTGTACAGATCCTGTGTAGACATTGTATCTGACCACTATATGGCGGTATTATTGGTCATATATGTGCTTGTATAGTAGTAGTACACACATGATCATGTCATTAGGTAAATCCTAGCTATTTTATTTTTCTCGTATTGTTCATAGTGTAATTTACAAATGAATGTGAGAAGTGATAGTTGGCTCCATCCTAGGTGTTGTGTGACATTGTGTATTTTCTGTCATATGGCAGGGATTATATTGAATATGGGCTGCTGGGATATCACTGCCGCGCCTGCTATTTAGTCCCAGTCCAGCCCTGCTCCTAGGTCTGGATGAGTCCCGTACACTAGGTTCCATACCTACTCTAACTTAGGGGTTATCCAGGATAAGAATAAACACAGCTACTTTCTTGCAAAAACAGCACCAGCCCTGTCCTCCGGTTGTGTGTGGTACTACAATTGAGCTCCATTCACTTCAATAGAACCGAGCTGCTAAACCTGAGCCAAACTGAGGACAGGAGAGGTGCTGTTTCTGGAAGAAAGCGGACATGTTTTTCTAAGCCTGGATAAGACTTTAGTCGCCTTCTGAGTTGCTCTCCTTCAAGCACTGCACTTGTCTGGTTATTCTGATATCTATCTATTGCGTTTTTATGAGAGAGAAAAGTAGATTTAGAGCCCTTTGTACTGGGTGCCTTACTTAGTCTGGCCTCTCCCCATTGACCTTTCTAGCACGGGAGACCCCACCAGGAGCATTAACTCCAGCCAGCTTAGCTCAATGGATCACTAAGGCACGCAAGCTCCCTCACCACGTCAAGGTGAAGGCACAAAGAGGGAGCCCTCCCACCCTCCCACAAGCTCTACAAAGTCTTACGTAGCTTGTGCTTAACCAGAATTTTAGTTAAGTTTAAGTCTAGTTGGCTTAGTTGGTTTAAGTCTGGTCTAATTTAGATTTAAGTCCAGTTAAGATTTAAGTTAAGTTAAGTTAATTTGAAATTTAGATTGGAGCTGAGATCAGTTCAGGTGATGCTCTACATGTAGATATCGTCATCATCATTATCAGCATCTTCTTTGTCAGTAATGACGGGATGATATTGATTTGACCACTCCGGGCACACAAAGCTGAACTTATTAAACATTTGCTGATCTTCAGGTTTGATGACGTTTGGTGGTTCAGCAAATTTCATAGGTTCTTCAGCATTGAGGTCAACAGAGGATGTCATCATGATTGCTGGTGGAACAATGCTCCCGACTTCCACGTCCTCCCAATTGATATCCGAGAAGAATGGATGGCTCCTGATGTCCTCTTTGACTCCCAGCCGCTCGAACTGGTCTTTACGCAGCAGGCTTTTTAAGATGTTAACTGCGTCGTCAGTAAGGGACTTTGGGTAGTCTGGAGTATGACAGAGGACAGAGATTTCTGTTTCGGTCTGGTCTCTTCCATAAAATGGACGCTTGAAGGTCAAGAGATTGTAGAGGATGACGCCAATGGCGAAACAGTCGACTCCTCTCCCATGTAGCTGGCGTTTTATCATCTCTGGGGCTGCATATCCTGGTGTACCTCCGCACACAGTTCTGGTCAGGCTATACGCATTTGTCACAGCAAAGCCGAAATCTGTTATTTTTATGTGGCCTTCTCTGGTGAGAAGTATATTTTCTGGCTTCAGGTCCCGATGGATAATATTTCTTCTGTGCAGGAACTCTGTGCCACATACCACTTCGGCTGTGATGAACTTTACTGTGTCGGTATCAAGAGGCGAGTGGTTCTTGACAAATTCAAACAGGTCCCCTCCGGTGGCCAGTTCCATCACATAACAGGCAAAGTTTGGCGTGTGAAAGGCGGCCAAGCCATGGATCAAGTATGGGCTTTCATGAGATAGTTGCAGGATATGGCGTTCTTTAAAGCTGACGTGCCTCTTCTCTGTCACTTTAATGGCAACACATTCAGTGCGGATGATGTCTTTTGCCAAGAGGACTTTACCGAAGGTTCCTTCTCCCAGTGAATGGTAGAAGGTGAAGCAGTCCAATGTTAGGGGGACTGTAACAGGTGAGGTCTCTTTAGAGTTGTCAGGGTCTTCTTTGGATGACGGATTCCTGATGTTACTGGGTCCTGGCATTTCACAGGAATGTTCTTCATTGAGTTTAGAAGTTCCTCTCCATTTTGAATTAATGATCCATTCCCAACATTTTTGCAGTTGGGCTAAGAACGGGATCTTGGCACTTTTCTGGGCTTCATGGTTCTTCTTCGGTCCGTCGTGGTCCTTCTTCGGTCCGTCGTGGTCCTTCTTCGGTCCTTCCTCTTCGGTCTCCTGTTGATGCTTCTCTTCATATCGTGCCATATAGTGCTGGGCATACAGGAACTCCACGCTGTGAATCCGGTCACACAATTCCTGATATTCTTCTTCCATGGCTATTTGGCCCACATAGTGCAAGGCACATATGTCATCCATGTTGTTGGTTTGGTCACACCATCGTTGGTAGTCCTCTAACGTGGCTTCTTGTTCAGCGTAGTATAGGGCCCTCAGGTCATCCAGGTTGTGGTACTGGTCACACAGTAGTTGGTGCTCCTGCACTATGGCTTCCTGTATACGGCTATCTGTTACAAAGGAAAAGGATAGATGTGTGAATTAATAGAAAGAGGTCATATAGGGAATATAGGAGGCTTATTATTACAGAGTGGACACAGAGAGGTAATAATACTACAGAGGGGGCAAAGAGGGGTCCTAATTCCACTGAGGGGACGTAGCATGTCATAATACTACAAAGGGGGCACAGAGGAGATTGTATAGGACAGAGGGGGCTCCGAAGCATCCTATTATTACAGAGGGGGCAGAGACAGCTTTACTACTACACAGAAGGTATAGTGGGTCCAAATATCAAAGAGGGGCCCTAGTACTAAAGAGGGGACACAGAGGCATTGTTATAATACAGATACATCCTAATACCACAGAGGGGGCAAAACAGGTCCCAGTGCTATAAAGGGGGCACAGAGGAGTTATTATACCTCCCAGAGGGTGATGGGGTTAGTGATGTTACAGAGAGGGAAAGCGGAAAACATTACAAATGGGTGCGAAATTCCGTCCCTAGTTTCTGGCCATATGCCATGTACTGCCGCTTTAATGCCCTTTTGTCACCGAGAAAACCACAATGAATGTACACTGCAATACATTGCTTTTACTATACATATATTATAGTATTGCAGTATATTGTACTAGCTGAGTCTGTTGGGAATGGAAAGTGGAATCTGATTGGTTTCTAGGGGCAACTGAGACAGTTTCACTTTCCACCATGTTTGATAAATCTCCCCCAATGTTCTTTATCCTGTATGGTGAACGTGGGGCACGAAAAACATCCACACATCCCACAATAAAAGTGAACAAGGACGATAAACTCCTATGGACAGCAGCTTCAGTTTATATTCCTGGGATATAAAAGATGGCTGCCTGCCTCACGCATCCCTAGGAAGACGAGTAAAACCAATCAACAAGGCCCCAAATACTAAAATTACCTAATGGGGTGGGGACAACAAAGGTGAGTGGTTCACAGGACACCATGCAGCTTACAGCCACTACTGGAGGGGGTAACTACTGTGTGGGGGCGCTATTCCCATGAATCAGCCCCACTGTGTGTGTTCTATGGAGCCCTAAGGATGCATGTACAATTCCATTTGTTGGTCCTACCTGTGGCGTCCATCAGAGGGATGATAATGCTGTGGCTGGAAGATTTCCTCTTCTTACATGTCATCCGGGCCCAGGCACTTTGCAGGCAGGCTAAGACACGGTTCTTTCTTGGCTTCTTGGTTGTAGTTGGCTGCTCCTGACCGTCATCATCATCATCATCTCCTCTGTCCTTGTCTCTCCTCTCGTCCTCTCCATAATTCTTCTCCTTCTCTTCTGTGTCTCCTTCTAGATGATTCCTCTTGTTTTTTGCCTTCATTTTAGGATGTAGTCAAATCTATATCGATGATCCAATCCAAGTGATGATATCAGTAAGTGAGAGCGATCCCTCCCATGTATCTCTGCTGAGCGGCAGTTATCAACTGATGGAATGTTACCTGTGCAGCTAAGTGTACAATGTCTGTGTGATGTCATAGCCTTTCCTTTGTGATGTCATCAGCTTTCCTTTGTGATGTCATCAGCTTTCCTTTGTGATGTCAAAGATCAACAGAGTTCCATAGTCTTGTGAGTGAGGGAAGAAATGCACCAACATATATGTGTATAATGTGTATAGATACTAACTATATATATAATATATATATATATATATATATATAATATATATATATATATATATATATATATATTCTAGTTTTGGAAAAGAAAAAACAATTAATTTGCTTTACAAAAAAATAAAGAGGTTCTGTCTCGGTATCATGTTACAATATCTGTGTATTTTACTGTATAAATGTCCGAAGCAGAAATAGGCCAATAGAATTTGGTTACCCGCTGTTTTAATGTATTTTGTAAAGTTAATAAAAATATTAAAATCAGGCATTTTTGTTAGAAATTAGACTTTTGTTAGAAAAGAGACTGTTCTTCTTACTGACCCCCTCTTCATATATACACAATGATGGGGGGCTGTGCTGTGTGTTTCTGTAAATCTTTTACATACAAACAAATTATTACAACAATAATAACAACGACAATAATATAAATACCGTATAGCTGTAGGGTGTAGAGACAGTATATACAAGTCCACCCAGGTATTAGCTGCTCCAGCCTCATTCTCCCCATACACATCAGTGTAATAACAGCCACATGTGCAAACCACAACCACACTAATAACCCTCCTAACCTCATCTGTGCACAATACCCAACATCACATATACTAACCCCCTGGGCTGCTGGTATCGTCTCACACCAAATAACTGTGCCCACACCCAACACCACACACTAATATACAATAGTGTAGTGCTGTGTGTTACAATGGAGAGTTAGATACAGCAACTCATCTGAGTGTATCACACCAGAGGCTGCCTGGCTTCCCTCATACTCAGTGGTGGACATATCACTTGTGCAGCCGCTACGGCTGCACAGGGGCCCCGGGCAACACAGGGGCCCGCCAGGCTCAGACTATGAGCCTCAGCCTAGCGGGCCCCTCCACTGCCATGATAGGCTTAGATACAGCAGCTCAGTAGACAGTATCGCACATGATAGGCTTAGATACAGCAGCTCAGTAGACAGTATCACACATGATAGGCTTAGATACAGCAGCTCAGTAGACAGTATCACACATGATAGGCTTAGATACAGCAGCTCAGTAGACAGTATCGCACATGATAGGCTTAGATACACGAGCTCAGTAGACAGTATCGCACATGATAGGCTTAGATACACGAGCTCAGTAGACAGTATCACACATGATAGGCTTAGAAACACCTGCATGTTGCATGTAATATGCTGTGTGATATTGAAAGTTTTATTACCATCGCTGGATACAAAATCCACTGCCCTTACCACATTCGGGCAAGCCCCACGGCAGTGGATTTTGTATCCAGCGATGATAATAAAACTTTCAAGATCACACAGCATATTACTTGCAACACGGAAGGTGTCATTTATTATGCTACCTGTCGTGTAATCTCATTTATGTAGGACTCGCCTCGCGGAAACTGAAAACAAGGGTCCGAGAACATGTCCTAGACATCTGGCGAGAGATGGAAAAGGAAGATCTATACCAGCGGAAACCAATTGCCAGACACTGTAAGATGGCACATGATGGGAATGCAAGCCTCCTGAAGATAAGAGACATTGACAGAGTCCACATTGGAAGAAGAGGAGAGGATTGGAATTTTTTTTTGGCACAGATGGAAACGCGTTGGATCGTTAGGATCGACTGTGTAAGTCCTAGAGCAGGGGTACTCAACAACTTTTAGTGGAGGTCCACTTACCGGGGTCTATTGTCAGGTGAAGGTCCGAGCTGAACATCAGTAGGAAACGTGTTTTGTTAATTTTCACAAACGTTCAACTATTTACATACAGAATTGCTGCTTATTAGCAGGAAAACGGGCATTTTTTCTCTCTCAACAGCCCTTTGATATTAGGTACAAAAGGGGTGACTGCCCTGGTAGTATATAACCCCCCTGTTGCTCCCCCAGTAGTGTATAGCCCCCTGTTGCTCCCCCAGTAGTATATAACCCCCTGTGAGCTCTCCCCCTGTAGTATATGGCCCCCTGGGAGCTCCCCCCAGTAGTATATAACCCCCCTGTTGCTCCCCCAGTAGTGTATAGCCCCCTGTTGCTCCCCCCAGTAGTATATAGCCCCCTTGTGAGCTTCCCCCAGTAGTATGTAGCCCCCTGTGCTCCCCCCAAGTAGTATATAGCCCCCCTGTGAGGTCCCCCAAGTAGTATATAGCCCCCCTGTGCTGTATGGTGGTATTGATCAGCTCTGGTGTGGCAGTGTCAAATGTGACACCTGGAGCTATTACCTACCAATTTACCAATCCTGTGGTGGGGCATCTTCAAGTTTAGTGCCTAGGGCAGCAGCAGCTGCTAATACGGTCCTGGGATACATATGCATAGTTGCCAACAGTCCCGTTTTCGCCGGGACTGTCCTGGATTTGACAGGCCAGTCCTCACTAAGTAATGTCCTGGGTTTGCCCCGGTAAGCTCCGCCCCTGTGACATCACGCCCCACCCCGTGACGGCCCCCAATGCATTGAAGCCTAAGCATACGCTTTTTGGCTGTAGGCTGTATATTCTGCCTCCAGCCACCAGAGGCCGCTCTCTCCTCCCAGCTACAGGACCTGACAGTGAGGTCACTCACTCCTGCCTCTGGGATAGAAGAGCAAGATGGCCGTGTGCTGCAGGGAGCCAGGTAATAAGGTGTCCACATGAGGGGGATTATGCTGAAGGACTGGTATACACTATATACCAGTCACAGCTCTGATTAGCAGTCTGATTACCAGTATACTAGCCTCTCACACCAGTGTATAGTTTATAATCCCCCTCATGAGGGCACTTCATTATACCACCAGTATTATACAGTGCTGTGAGACTGCTGGTATACTGAGGAGCCCACATGAGGGGGATAATGCTGAAGGAGATAACGCTATGTACATTGGTATGAGAGGCTAGTATACTGGAAGACTGGTAATCACAGCTGTGACTGATATACAGTGTCCTAGCCTCTCACACCAATGTATATAGCTTTACCTCCTTCAGCATCATCCCCTCATGTGGGCCCCTCAGTATACCAGCAGCCTCGCAGTACTCACTGTATTATACTGGTGGTATAATGAGGGGCCCACATGAGGGCATGATGCTGAAGGATGATGAGGGGCATGATGCTAAAGTCTGCCCCAGTCACCCTCCAGTCTGCCTCAGCCACCCCAAGTAGCCCCCAGTCACCCCGCAGTCTGCTTAAAGAGGACCTGTCACCCCCCCGTGAAGGGGTGACAGGCTCCCAACCCCCAGTTAGAGCCCCCTATACTTACCTCATTGCGCCGGGTCCCGCTTCCTGAGCCGGTCGGGTGACTGAGATTTCAGCCCCCAAAGGCCGGCGCGCTCGCTCACAGGAGAGGCCGATGCTCATAGAGAATGACGGAGCATCGGACTCCCCATTCATTCTCTATGTGCATTGGACTCTCCTGTAAGTGCACACCGGGCTTCGGGCGCTAAAATCTCAGTCACCCGACCGGCTCAGGAAGCGGGACCCGGCGCAATGAGGTAAGTATAGGGGGCTCTAACGGGGGGTCGGGAGCCTGTCACCCCGGCACGGAAGGTGACAGGTTTCCTTTAACCCTTTAAGGACAGAGCCTGAAATGGCCTTAAGGACAGAGACAAATTTTATGAATATGACCTGTGTCACTTTATTCATTAATAACTTCGGGATGCTTTTACCTATCTGGCTGATTCTGAGATTGTTTTCTCGTGACATATTGTACTTCACATTTCTGGTAAATTGGAGTCGATACTTATAACGAATCTTTATGACAAAAAACACCAAAATAACGTGAAAAATATTGAAAAAATGCATTTTTCCAACTTTGGAACTTTTCTGCTTATACAGAAAATGGTTATGCAACATAAATTATATATTAAATAGCATTAGCAACATGTCTACTTTATGTTGGCAGCAGTTATTAAACTATATTTCATTTTTTTTAGACAATAGGAAGCTTAAAACATTAGCAGCAATTTTCCAAATTTTCAGTAAAATTTCAAAATCAGATATTTCTAGGGACCTGTTCAGGTTTAAAGTGTATTTGAGGGGACTGTATGTTAGAAAGCCCCGCAAAGCACCCCATTTCAGAAACTGCACCCCCCACACTCTGCAAAAGCACATCCAGAAAGTTTTTTAACCCTTTAGTGGAGTCACAGAAATAAAAGCTAAGTGTGTAAGAAATTTGATAATCTTAATTTTCTGTGCAGAGATTTTATTGAAATCCAATATTTTTCATAATTATAAACCTATTACCAGAGAAATCCACCCCAATATTGATTGCCCCGTTTCTGCAGTTTATAGAAATACCCCATATGTGGCCCTAATGTGCTATTTGACGCAACCACAAGCCTCAGATATAAGGGAACGCCTACTGAATTTCAACGTTATATTTGGTCATTTTTGACTCTACCACTTCAGGTTGGCAGAGGCTCTGGGGTGCCAAAACCTAAAAAACACCCCTAAAGGGACACCATTTGGAAAACTACACCCCTTTGAGGAATGTAACAAGGGGTGCGGTGAGCATTTGGACCCCACGGGTGCTTCACAGATTTTCAGAACAATGTGGTGTAAAAAAGGAAAAATTAAATTTTTTACACTAAAACGTTGTTCTAGCCTTCATTTTTCATTTTTACAAGGGAATAAAGGAAAAAAAAAACTACAATCGTGTAGCGCAGTTTCTCCCGAGTACGGAAATACCCCACATGTGGACATAAAGTGCCAAGCGGGCGCAGGACGAGCCTCCAAAGGGAAGGAGCGCCAATTGGCTTTTGGAAGCTGGATTTCACTGGAATGGATTTTAAGGGCCATGTCGCATTTACAGAGCCCTCGTGCTGCTAAAACACTGGAAACCCCCCACAAGTGACCCCATTCTGGAAACTAAACCCCTCAAGGAATCTAACAAGGGGTGCAAATGTGGAACAACGTGACGTGAAAGGGAAAATTTTCATTTTTACTTTCACAGTACAAATGTGCCTGTTATCAAGGGGTCCAAATCCTCACTGCACCCCTTGTTAGGTTCCTTGAGGGGTGTAGTTTCCATAATGGGGTCACTTGTGGGGGGTTTTCACTGTCTTGGCAGCACGAGGGCTCTGTAAATGCGACATGGCATTCATCATCCATTCTGGCCAAATCCAGCCTCCAAAATCCAAATGGCACTCCTTCCCTTCGGAGGCTTGCCCTGCGCCCACATGCCGCTTTATGTCCTCATGTGGGGTATTTACGGACTTTACACATTTTGTCTGTTTTTTAATCTTTTAACCCCTTGTGAAAAT
Organism: Dendropsophus ebraccatus; assembly: GCF_027789765.1. Classification (NCBI taxonomy): domain Eukaryota; kingdom Metazoa; phylum Chordata; class Amphibia; order Anura; family Hylidae; genus Dendropsophus; species Dendropsophus ebraccatus. The sequence goes on from NC_091466.1 coordinate 27,068,616, forward strand.
GAAAAATGTAAGGCTAAACCAACATTATGTGTGTAAAAATGTAATATTTCATTTTCACGCCACATTGTTCCACATTTGTGCCCGTCACCAGTGGGGTCCATATGCTCACTGCACCCCTTGTTAGATTCCTTATGGGGTGTAGTTTCCATAATGGGGTCACTTGTGGGGGGTTTCAACTGTCTTGGCAACACAGAGGCCTTTCAAATGCAACAAGGCCCTCAAAATCCATTCCAGCCAAATCCAGCCTCCAAAAACCAAATGGCGCTCCTTCCCTTTGGAAGCTTACCCTGCACCCGCATGGAGCTTTATGTCCACATGTGGGGTATTTTCGTACTCAGGGGAAATTGCTCTACACATTTTGTGTTGTTGTTTTATCTTTTAACCCCTTGTGAAAATAAAAAATTAAGACAAGATCAATGATTTAGTGTAAAAATGAAACATTTTTTACACTAAATGTTGGTCTAGCCTTGATTTTTTTTCATTTCCACAAGGGGTTAAAAAAGAAAATGAACACAAAACGTGTAGGGTAGTTTCCACCGAGTTCGAAAATACCCCACATGTGGACATAATGTGCCATATGGGCACAGGGCAAGCCACCAAAGGGACAGAGCGCCATTTAGAGGCTGGAATGGAGGATGAAGGCCATGTCGCAATTACAAAGCTCCTGTGCTGCCAGGACAGTGGGACCCCCCACAAGTGACCCCATTCTGGAAACTACACCCCATAAGGAATCTAACAAGGGGTGCAGTGAGCATATGGACCCCACTGGTGACGGGCAAATATGCAGATGTGGTGTTAAATTAAAAAATAAAATTTTTTTCATTTTCACGGCACAAATGTGCCTGTCACCAGGGGGCCATATCCCTGCTGCCCCCCTTGTTAGATTCCTTATGGGGTGTAGTTTCCACAATGGGGTCACTTGGGGGGAAGTTTCTACTGTCCTGGCCGCACAGAGGCTTTGTAATTGCATCATGGCATCCTCTAATGGAAATGGCGGCCAGGACAGGTGTCACACTGGAAAATGGCGTCCTTCCTGATCCCCCTGTTACGCCACACTCTGCACTTCTTCTGGGGTCTCCTGTTTTCCAGTGTGGGGGACGTCACCTGGAAAATATTGTCCTGGTGCGATACGGGGTCCTTCATATCCAGAAGCGCTGGGTCCGCTCCATGGCTACTAATTATTGGCTTTATTACTGCTTCTGATATTTTCGGATTGTGCCGCAAGCTACAGTAGCTCGGGCAGCGAGGGACCGGAAGAGGGGGTGCTGGTATAAAAGTTATCCCCGTACAGGTGGTAACCTTTATCCAGCAGTGGGAAGATCAGTTCCCAAACGATCTTCCCACTAACTCGGAGGATGGGGGGGGCATCTGGGGGATGGATTCGGCTGTCCCTTCCTTCATACACTCTAAGGGTACGTGCACACTGCAGTATGGCGGAGGATAACCCTTTGTGCATTCCGCAGCTAGCACCCGCCGGAGGACTGATGCGGGCGTATGTCTCCGCTTGTGTCACACTCCATTCTATGCAAGGGCGGATTCCGTCCTCTGTCCAAAGAAGGAACATGTTCATTCTTTGGACGGACGACGGAATCCGCCCTTGCATAGAATGGAGTCTATGATACGGGTGGAGAGGCGCGCCTGCATCAGTCCTCCAGCTGCCGAATGCACAAAGGGTTATCCTTCACCATTCCGCAGTGTGCACGTACCCTAAATCTGTAAGTGTACCCTGAGGTACTCTCACAGAGTTTGGAGAATTTCACGCCATACCGTCATCTCTTATTGGGACGGTACTGGGGGAAAAGATGTGTCTGGGGGGCAGCGTACGCTACGCTACCCCCAGACATGTCACTGGATGATGAGGATGGTGAGGGTCAATGGAGGAAAGAAGGATCCCCCCATGCATCCTCACTGGCTGTTTCAGTGTCAGAGGCAATAATAACGTATGCGTCCGACACTGAAAACACCCGGTGGGCCATCTTTATACGTGGACTAGTATATGGGGTATGTAAATGTGTACTGGTGTAGTGTAAAACTTTATTTTGTGTAGTGTGGTATAATGTAGTGTTTTTTTACGGTTTTTTTTAACAGTAAGGAAAAAAAAACTTACGCCAAAAAAGAAGCTGCTGATAAATCCCGCACTTATGTGTGGTACTTATCAGCAGACAGTTGGCGGTAGGATATAGGGGGGAAAACGCCCCTACGCCAAAAAGGAGGAGTTGCTGATCAGCGGCTTTCTTAAAAAGAAAAAAAAAAAATTTGAAAAAAACAAAAACAAATAACTTTACCTAGCTGAGGGGTGCAGAACCCGGCCGGACACTTTTTAACTGTTAGATCGCCGTGATGGGCCGGCCGGTACTGGCCGACCTATCACGGCGATCGTGGGGGTGGCACCGGCGCCATCTCTGTTGGAGACAGTAATGGCGATTGGTTCTGTCCAGGACAGCACCAATCGCCATTGCTTTCCGGGTCACCAATGACCCGGAAAGCTGTATTCAGCTGCTATCGGCTGATCTGTATTGATCAGCCGATAGCATCGATCGTCGCCACGGAGGGGGGGGGGGGGCTTTAACCACCCCCTGTGCCGACGAGCAGAGATGGCCTGCTATACATTATAGCAGGCCATCTTCCCCGATCACTGTGTGTGAACATTCTCCCCCCAGTCTGCCCCAGCTACTCCCAGTCTGCCCCAGCTACCCCCAGTCTTCCCCAGCTATCCCCAGTCTCCTCCAGCTATCCCAAGTAACCCCCAGTCTGCTTAAACTACCCCCACTTACCACCCAGTCTGCTCCAGTCACCTCCAGTCTGCCCCAGTCTCCCTCCAGTCTGCTCCAGTCATCCCCAGTCTGCCCCAGCTAACCCCAGCCTGCCCCAGCTACCCCCAGTCTGCCTCAGCTACCCCAAGTAACCCCCAGTCACCCCCCAGTCTGCTTGTTATCCCCAGTCACTATCCAGTCTGCCCCAGTCTCCCCCCAGTCTTCCCCAGCTACCCCCAGCCTGCCCCAGCTATCCCCAGTCTGCTCCAGCCACCCCCAGTCTGCTCCAGTCTCCCCCCAGTCTACTCCAGCCACTCCCACTCTGCCCCAGCTACCCCCAGTCACCCACAGTCTGCCCCAGCTACCCACAGTCTGCCCCAGCTACCCCCAGTCACCCACAGTCTGCCCCAGTCACCCCCAGTCTGCCCCAGCTACCACAGTCACCCACAGTCTTCCCCAGCTACCCCCAGTCTGCCCTTAGCTACCCCCAGTCTGCCCCCAGCTACCCCCAGTCTGCCCCAGCTACCCCATGTAAGCCCCAGTCACCCCCCAGTCTGCTAAAGCTACCCCCACTCACCACCCAGTCTGCTCCAGTCACCCCCAGTCTGTCCAGTCTTCCCCCAGTCTGCCACAGCTACCCCAAGTAACCCCCAGTCACCCTCCCAGTCTGCTTAAGTTACCCCCAGTCACCACCCAGTCTTCCCCATTCTCCCCCCAGTCTTCCCCAGCTACTCCCAGTCTGCCCCAGCTACCCCCAGTCTTCCTCAGCTATCCCCAGTCTGCTCCAGCTATCCCAAGTAACCCCCAGTCACCCCCCAGTCTGCTTAAGCTACCCCCACTCACCACCCAGTCTGCTCCAGTCACCCCCAGTCTGCCCCAGTCTCCCTCCAGTCTGCTCCAGTCACCCCTAGTCTGCCCCAGCTACCCCTAGTCTGCCCAAGCTACCCCCAGTCTGCCTCAGCTACCCCAAGTAACCCCCAGTCACCCCCCAGTCTGCTTGTTACCCCCAGTCACCATCCAGTCTGCCCCAGTCTCCCCCCAGTCTTCCCCAGCTACCCCCAGTCTGCCCCAGCTATCCCCAGTCTGCTCCAGTCACACCCAGTCTGCTCCAGTCCCCCCCCCCCCAGTCTACTGAAGCCACCCCCACTCTGCCCCAGCTACCCACAGTCTGCCCAAGCTACCCACAGTCTGCCCCAGCTACCACAGTCACCCACAGTCTGCCCCAGCTACCCCCAGTCTGCCCCTGTCACCCAACAGTCTGCTCCAGTCACCCTCAGTCTGCCCCAGTCACCCCCCAGTCTGCTCCAGACACCCCCCAGCCTGCCACAGGATAAGTTAACCCACTGTGGAGTCTGTGAGGAATGAAAGGTGGAATCTGATTGGTTGCTAGGGGCAACTGAGCCAGTTTCACTTTACACCATGTTTAATAAATCTGCCCCATATGCGTAAGCTATGGCTTTTTTTTTGTGGAGCTGAAGACTTCTATTGAAATCAGTTACCCCCAGTCACCACCCAGTCTTCCCCATTCTCCCCCCAGTCTGCCCCAGCTACTCCCAGTCTGCCCCAGCTACCCCCAGTCTTCCTCAGCTATCCCCAGTCTGCTCCAGCTATCCCAAGTAACCCCCACTCACCACCCAGTCTGCTCCAGTCACCCCCAGTCTCCCTCCAGTCTGCTCCAGTCACCCCCAGTCTGCCTCAGCTACCCCAAGTAACCCCCAGTCACCCCCCAGTCTGCTTGTTACCCCCAGTCACCATCCAGTCTCCCCCCAGTCTTCCCCAGCTACCCCCAGACTGCCCCAGCTATCCCCAGTCTGCTCCAATCACCCCCAGTCTGCTCCAGTCTCCCACCAGTCTACTCCAGCCACCCCCCACTCTGCCCCAGCTACCCCCAGTCACCCACAGTCTGCCCCAGCTACCCACAGTCTGCCCCAGCTACCCCCAGTCACTCACAGTCTGCCCCAGTCACCCACAGTCTGCCCCAGCTACCACAGTCACCCACAGTCTGCCCCAGCTACCAAAGTCACCCACAGTCCTCCCCAACTACCCCCAGTCTGATATTACTTCAGAGGGACCCCGTATCACACTGATAATACAGAGAGGGACCCCGCATCACACTTGTAATACATAGAGAGGGATCCCGCATCACACTGGTAATACACAGAAAGGGGCCCCATATCACACTGATAATACAGAGAGGGACCCCGCATCACAGTGATAATACATGGAGAGGGACCCCACATCACACTGATAATACATAGAGAGGGACCCCGCATCACACTGATACTACACAGAGAGGGACCCCGCATCACACTGATACTACACAGAGAGGGACCCCGCATCACACTGATAATACACATAGAGGGACCCCGCATCACACTGATACTACACAGAGAGGGACCCCGCATCACACTGATACTACACAAAGAGGGACCCCGCATCACACTGATAATACACAGAGAGGGACCCTGCATCACACTGATAATACACAGAGAGGGACCCCGCATCACACTGATACTACACATAGAGGGACCCCGTATCACACTGATAATACAAAGAGAGGGACCCCGCATATCACTGATAATACACAGAGAGGGACCCCGCATCACACTGATAATACACAGAGAGGGACCCCGCATTACACTAATACTACACAGAGAGGGACCCCGCATCACACTGATAATACACAGAGAGGGACCCCGCATCACACTGATAATACACAGAGAGGGACCCCGTATCACGCTGATAATACAGAGAGGGACCCCGCATCACACTGATAATACACAGAGAGGGACTCTGCATCACACTGATACTAAACAGAGAGGGACCCCGCATCACACTGATAATACACAGAGAGGGACCCCGCATCACACTAATACTACACAGAGAGGGACCCCGCATCACACTGATAATACACAGAGAAGGACCCCGCATCACACTGATAATACACAGAGAGGGACCCCGCATCACACTGATACTACACAGAGAGAGGGGCCCTGCATCACACTGATACTACACAGAGAGGGGGGCCCTGCATCACACTGATACTAAACAGAGAGGGACCCCGCATCACACTGATAATACACATAGAGGGACCCCGTATCACACTGATAATACATAGAGAGGGACCCCGCATATCACTGATAATACACAGAGAGGGACGCCGCATCACACTGATAATACACAGAGAGGGACCCCGCATCACACTAATACTACACAGAGAGGGACCCCGCATCACACTGATAATACACAGAGAGGGACCCCGCATCACACTGATAATACACAGAGAGGGACACCGTATCATGCTGATAATACAGAGAGGGACCCCGCATCACACTGATAATACACAGAGAGGGACTCTGCATCACATTGATACTAAACAGAGAGGGACCCCGCATCACACTGATACTACACAGAGAGGGGGGCCCTGCATCACACTGATACTACACAGAGAGGGGGGCCCTGCATCACACTGATACTAAACAGAGAGGGACCCCGCATCACACTGATAATACACATAGAGGGACCCCGCATCACACTGATAATACATAGAGAGGGACCCCGCATCACACTGATACTACACAGAGAGGGACCCCGCATCACACTGATAATACATAGAGAGGGACCCGCATCACACTGATACTACACAGAGAGGGGCCCCGCATCACACTGATACTACACAGAGAGGGACCCCGCATCACACTGATGATACACAGAGAGGGACCCCGCATCACACTGATAATACACATAGAGGGACCCCGCATCACACTGATACTACACAGAGAGGGACCCCGCATCACACTGATACTACACAGAGAGGGACCCCGCATCACACTCGTAATACATGGAGAGGGACCCCGCATCACACTGATAATACACAGAGAGGGACCCCGCATCACACTGGTAATACACAGAAAGGGGCCCCATATCACACTGATAATACAGAGAGGGACCCCGCATCACACTCGTAATACACAGAGAAGGACCCCGCATCACACTGATACTACACAGAGAGGGACCCCGTATCACACTGAAAATACAAGGAGAGGGACCCTGCCTCACACTGATACTACACAGAGAGGGGCCCCGCATCACACTGATAATACAAAGAGAGGGACCCCGTATCACACTGATAATACACAGAGAGGGACCCCGCATCACACTGATAATACACATAGAGGGACCCCGTATCACACTGATAATACACAGAGAGGGACCCCGCATTACACTGATAATACACAGAGAGTGACCCCTCATCACACTGATACTACACAGAGAGGGACCCCTCATCACACTGATACTACACAGAGAGGGACCCTGCATCACACTGATACTACACAGAGAGGGGCCCCGCATCACACTGATAATACACAGAGAGGGACCCCGTATCACACTGATACTACACAGAGAGGTACCCCGCATCACACTGATAATACACAGAGAGGGACCCCGTATCACACTGATAATACAGAGAGGGACCCCGCATCACACTGATAATACACAGAGAGGGACCCCGCATCACACTGATAATACATAGAGAGGGACCCTGCATCACACTGATACTACACAGAGAGGGACCCCGCATCACACTGATAATACACAGAGAGGGACCCCGTATCACACTGATACTACACAGAGAGGTACCCCGCATCACACTGATAATACACAGAGAGGGACCCCGTATCACTCTGATAATACAGAGAGGGACCCCGCATCACACTCGTAATACATGGAGAGGGACCCCGCATCACACTGATAATACACAGAGAGGGACCCCGCATCACACTGATGCTACACAGAGAGGGACCCCGCATCACACTGATAATACACAGAGAGGGACCCCGCATCACACTGATATCACACAGAGAGGGACCCCGCATCACACTGATAATACACAGAGAGGGACCCCGCATCACACTGATAATACATAGAGAGGGACCCCGCATCACACTGATACTACACAGAGAGGGGCCCCGCATCACACTGATACTACACAGAGAGGGACCCCGCATCACACTGATGATACACAGAAAGGGACCCCGCATCACACTGATAATACACAGAGAGGGACTCTGCATCACACTGATAATACAGAGAGGGACCCCGCATCACACTCGTAATACACAGAGAGGGACCCCGTATCACATTGATACTACACAGAGAGGTACCCCGCATCACACTGATAATACACAGAGAGGGACCCCGTATCACACTGATAATACAGAGAGGGACCCCGCATCACACTGATAATACACAGAGAGGGACCCCGCATCACACTGATAATACATAGAGAGGGACCCTGCATCACACTGATACTACACAGAGAGGGGCCCCGCATCACACTGATAATACACAGAGAGGGACCCCGTATCACACTGATACTACACAGAGAGGTACCCCGCATCACATTGATAATACACAGAGAGGGACCCCGTATCACACTGATAATACAGAGAGGGACCCCGCATCACACTCGTAATACATGGAGAGGGACCCTGCATCACACTGATAATACACAGAGAGGGACCCCGCATCACACTGGTAATACACAGAAAGGGGCCCCATATCACACTGATAATACAGAGAGGGACCCCGCATCACACTCGTAATACACAGAGAGGGACCCCGCATCACACTGGTAATACACAGAAAGGGGCCCCGCATCACACTGATAATACAGAGAGGGACCCCGCATCACACTCGTAATACACAGAGAGGGACCCCGTATCACACTGATACTACACAGAGAGGGGCCCCGCATCACACTGATACTACACAGAGAGGAACCCCGTATCACACTGATAATACAAAGAGAGGGACCCCGTATCACACTGATAATACACATAGAGGGACCCCGCATCACACTGATAATACACATAGAGGGACCCCGCATCACACTGATAATACACAGAGAGGGACCCCGCATCACACTGATAATACAGAGAGGGACCCCGCATCACACTGATAATACACAGAGAGGGACCCCGCATCACACTGATAATACAGAGAGGGACCCCGCATCACTCTCGTAATACATAGATAGGGACCCCGCATTACATCACATAGAAAGCAATGCTGTGACCTTGTCTTAGCAACAACATTCAAGGACGAGTCTTCTGGTATTAAAGGGGGTGTCTAAGGGAACACAATGTGGTCCGTACTAGGACAGGTTGATGTGATTGCAGCCCTCTACACTGGGACAGGATCATCCCCCTCTGACTTATTTCTTAATGTTAATACAGATGAGACATCCAGAGCAGTCTCCTACTATTCATATAAAGAGTGGTCTTGACTCTAACTTCTCATATCTTCCTTTATTTGGCTTACAGCTCTAAAAAATTTTTCAACAATAAAACTCTTATCATCTGCGGCCACCACTAGGGGGCACTAACTGAAGACATATCATGACTGATAATAATAGTGATCATACATTTGTATACACTGAGCTCACAAACCTACAATCTTACTGTTGGGGTCGATTTACATAGATACAGTCATATGAGACAATAGTGAGTGCAGCTCTGGAGTATAATACAGGATGTAACTGTGATCAAATGTTGCATTTTTGGTAATATTTTTGAATTTTAATGTAATAAAATGCACAAATGTGAACAGAAAGCGATAGTTTTGGTGGCTGGAGGACAGTGATCCGGCAGAGTCCTGAGAGGTGAGACCTGATTTCAGCACCAGCTCTGCGGACAGCTCCAAGTGCTGAATCCCTATAGAGAAGCAGAGTAGCAGAGATTTATAACTACAGGCTCATCGGGGGGTACTACAAGGCTCAGCATACCTTCTGCCAGGAAATATCAGGTCGCTCCCTGGTCCTAAAAGGCTTTATCCCATAGTGAATCCTGGTGCCATCTATACCCCAGGAAAGGGATGAGCACACACCCGGCTGTGCACATAATGGAGAACCTGACCCATCAGACCAGTCACCTTCTTCTATTGCTCCATGTTCAGTTCTCCATTACAGACACTACTGGGGGGGACAGGGACTACTGGGGTATGACTGGTCTGCAGGGCCCCATACATCTCATGTGTGATCTGACTCCTTTCCACCATAGCCAGCAGGAATAATTTTTATAATACGGGATGTAACTCCGGATCAGTACAGGATCAGTAATGTAATTTATGTACACAGTGACCCCACCAGCAGAATAGGGAGTGCAGCTCTGGGGTATGATACAGGATGTAACTCCGGATCAGTACAGGATCAGTAATGTAATTTATGTACACAGTGACCCCACCAGCAGAATAGGGAGTGCAGCTCTGGGGTATGATACAGGATGCAACTCAAGATGAGTATAGGATCAGTTATGTAATGTATGTACACAGCATAGGACTGCCCCGGTATGAGGCCACCGTAACGTGGTGGGGTAGTTTACACCATTTTCAAGTGGTAACCAAGAGCCTCATTATTTTTGTGGAAGTTTTTTTTGGCAGTTGGGGGGGGGGGCTGCTTTTAACTATTTCCATGTTTGTAGTGGGTCTGTATCTTGGCATTGCGGTGAGCTGTTGCATTTTTCTGTGGTTTTGTGTATTATGTACACAGTGACCCCATCAGCAGAATAGTGACTGCAGCTCTGGGGTATAATACAGGATATAACTCGGGATCAGTACAGGATAAGTAATGTAATGTAAGTACACAGTTACCTCACCAGCAAAATAGTCAGTGCAACTCTACAGTATAAAGCCATGTTCATACCCTGGAACAGACCGGCCGTTCCGTGACCCGGCCGGTCTCTGAAAAGATCATTGGCGCCGCAGCGTTCTGATGCGGGCGCATCCATGCGTGCCCGTATCAGAACTCCCCACAGCACATAATGAAGCTTGCGGCCGGGGCCGCTCACTTCATTGTGTGAACTGATATGGTTTCCTACGGCTGCTACTCACTGAATAGTGGCCACAGAAAACTGACATGTCAGTTCTTTGCAGCGCCGCGAGAGATCCCAGCCGGATCGTATACTATGTGCATATGCTCCGGCCGAGATCCCATAGAAGAAAAGGCAACGTATGTTTCCGTACAAAGTACGGCCGTTTTTGCCGATTTCATCAACTGCCGTACTTTTACAGAAACATACGTTGTGTGAACATAGCCTAATACAGGATGTTACTCAGGATCAGTAATGTAACATATGTACTGTACACAGTGACCCCACCAGCAGAATAGTGAGTGCAGCTCTGGAATATAATAAACCTTTGTTCGTAGGCTGAGCCTAGTATTGCAGTTTATCCCCATTTGACACTACAGATGACATGTAAGTTCTCTCTTCTGCTTGGAGCATACAAGTCTCTGTTATGGGTGAATGTGGGTCAGCAGCTGTGGCCGCTCTCAGCCTCAAAGGGCCCTTTTACACAGAAAGATTATCTGACAGATTATCTGCCAAAGATTTGAAGCTAAAGCCAGGACTGGATTTGAAAAGAGGAGAAATCTCAGGCTTTCCTGTATGACCTGATCTCTGTTTATAGTCTGTTCCTAGTTTTGGCTTCAAATCTTTGGCAGATAATCTGTCAGATAATCTTTCTGTGTAAAAGGGCCCTTAGCCCTATTACACGGGACGATTATCGTGCGGAAAATCGTTAAATCGTTCGAATTTAAACAATAATCGTTCTGTGTAATTGCAGGCAACAATTGAAAAATCGTTCGTATGTCGTTGATCATTGATTTAGATCTGAACCTAAAATTTTCGTTAATTGTTCGCTAATCGTTCGCTGTAATTCCACATTCGTTCGCTCAAGTTCCGCATTTTTTCACTAATCGTTCAGTGTAATTGCACATTGTTCATTGTTTTTCTGGGATCAGATGGTTTTTCTGGGATCAGATGGAATAAACGATCATAGTTACGTTCGCAATAACGATCATATTAACAATTGTAACTAACAATTATCGTTCTGTGTATTAACCCCTTAACGACACAAGGCATTTATTTAAGCCTTGTGGTCGTTAAGGGAGTTCACAGCGGGGCCGCACGGCGACCCCGCTCTTAACCGCCGCGGTCCCGGGTGCCCCCTGTAGACCAGGACCACGGCTATTAGCGGGCACGCTTCGATCGCCATGCCCGCTGCAAAGTTGACAGCTGCATCTGATTAGTAGTTGCAGCCGATCCCTGTTGTCTAGTGGGGTGGATCCACACGTCTGTACCTGCCGGGTGTTTGCGACGTAATGGCGCTGATCCCGGCTCGGCACTCGATTGCTTCCAGCTGCAGCAGCCGAAAGCAATCCAGTGCCTATCTCAATGATCTATGCTGTATAACTATACAGTGTAGATCTCAATGAGAGATCAGTGTACTTATACTAGAAGTAACCCTAACCCCAGGGGGGCTTCTAGTATAAGTGTAAAAAAAAAAAAAATGTTGTTGTTAATAAAAAGCCCTCTCCCCTAATAAAAGTTTGAATCACCCCCCTTTTCCCATGTTATAAATAAAAATAAATAAATAAACTTGTTTGTTATCGCTGCGTGCGTAATCTCCCGAACTATTCATTTATCATATTCCTGATCTCACACGGTAAACGGCGTAAGCGCAAAAAAATCCCAAAGTGCAAAAAGTTTTGGTTGCTACCAAACCAGAAAAATTGTAATAAAAAGCGATCAAAAAGTCGCATATGTGCAATCAAGGTATCGATAGAAAGAACACATCTTGGCGCAAAAAATGACACCTCACACAGCCCCATAGACCAAAGGATAAAAGCGCTATAAGCCTGGGAATAGAGCGATTTTAAGGAACATATATTTGTTAACAATGGTTTGAATTTTTTACAAGCCATCGCATAATATAAAAGTTATACATGTTATATATCGTTGTAATCGTAAAAACTTGAGAAATATATATATAACAAGTCAGTTTTACCCCAGGGTGAACGGCGTAAAAACAAATACCCCCCGAATAAACAAAATGCGTTGTTTTTTTTTTCAATTTCACCACACATTTATTTTTTTTCTGCTTTTGCAGTGTACTTTTTGAAAAAAGTCAGCCTATCATTGCAAAGTTCAATTAGTGGTGCAAAAAATAAGGGTTCATGTGGGTTTCTAGGTGAAAAATTGCAAGTGCTATGGCCTTTTAAGCACAAGGAGGAAAAAATGAAGACACAAAAATTAAAATTGGCTCTGTCCGTAAGGGGTTAATAGCTCTATCCTACCTGAGTAACATCCAACATGGCCGTCATGTCAGCAATAACATTCAGCCAACTCTCTTCATACTCCTGAAATGTATATGCTGTATAGGTTTTAGGCTGCTACATCTGCCGCATGTGCTGTTACTATTGGTATCTTCAGCCGTGTATATAGTCAGTACTATGTGAGGTATATAGAGCATCTATAGACTGCTGTGATTTTGTATTTCAGATTTCATCGTTGCATATGCTATGTATGAACTGATGAAGTTCAGGGCCCACGAGAAGGGACTTTGTTGACCCCACAGCCAAAAGATCCTCCTAGCGTTAAAGTGGATGACGTACATGGGAAAACTACTGACAACATTGTTACCGGTTAGTGTATATAGATGTAGCCAGGAACCTATTCTGTGATGTTAGGGCCCATCAGCTGGTTGTTTATGAAGCCCCCCTACCCAGGAAAAGAGCAGCACAGCTGGGGCCATGTATATGTAATAATATAGGGGAATATGAACTGTCTTATAATATGTCATCTAGGATAGGCTGCGTTATGAGTGTTCTGCTCTTGGGCGCTTTTTTTTTTTGTGTGTTTTTCCCTTTTGTTTTTCATATATTGATATCCAGATGATTATGTTGGATTTGGTGGACTACATTGATGACCAGCATTTTTTTTGTTTGTTTGTTTGTTTGTTTTTAATAAAATGGTGAAAGAAGGGTCTGGGGGTGTTTTTTAATCAAAGACTTTTCTCTATTGCATTGTGTTTTATTTTATGCTTAGTAGTGGAAGCTTTCTGATAGATGGCATCCATTGCTAAGTCGGGGCCTAGGTTTAGCCGGTAAAATGGCTAACACTAAACCCTCCCCCCCCTTCATTATTACCCAAATACCCAACGCATTGGGGTACTGGGAAGAGCCGGGTACCAGTAGTCCCAGAGCGTCAAATTTGGGGCTCCTGGACTGGGTGGTAGCAGGCCAATTTTGACACTGTGGGATTAGTGGTACCCGGCTGTCCCCAGTGGGTATAAGGGTAATATTGGGTGGGAGTAGTGTTAGCCATTTTATACCGAATGACACTAGGCACTGACTTGGATGCCGTCTATCAGACAGCTTCCACTACTAAGCCTGAAATAAAATTAAAAAAAATAGAACAATACAATAGAGAAACATCCATTATTCAAAAAAGAACACCCCCACCCCCATTGTTGACCGTTTTCTTTTTCAAAAAAACAATACTGGTCATAGCCAAAGTCCACCTAATCCAAGGCAGTCCTCTGGATACTGATAACTATAAAATAAAACACAAACAAAAAAAGGCCAGGAGCAGAACACCCATCATTGTGACAGGTGTTCCGCACATTACAGTATGCTGCATTTTGGCAGATGCTGCTTACAGTATTCCACACAAGGGGTTAAGTTAGGATGCATAGCATTCACACTTAACCCTTTGTATGCCAGACTGAACAATGTGGCCCCCAGGAGATTAAATGAGGATGCATGCCACATAACCCCCAGCTGCCCGGCTAATACATTACCTGCCCACGTAACCCACCGCTGCCTGGCTAATACATTACCTGCCCACTTAACCCCCAGCTGCCCGGCTAATACATTACCTGCCCACGTAACCCACCGCTGCCCGGCTAATACATTACCTGCCCACGTAACCCCCAGCTGCCCGGCTAATACATTACCTACCCACGTACCCCCCGCTGCCCGGCTAATACATTACCTGCTCACCACTGTCCGATCAGCTGACACAATGTCGGCTGATCGTTGTTTTTCAACGGGCTAAATTGAAATGATAGCAATGGTCTGCTGGCCGTTGGTCCGTGTAATAGGGGTGGTGGCAGCAGACCGCTGCTATCTTCTATGGGCTGTCCGGACACTCTGATCATCTAGACATCGGCTCCCTGCACCATCCTTCCCTTTCCTGCTCGCTGTCTGTGTGTAATAGCACAGACAGTGAGCAAGGAACACTCGCTTGCATCTTAAGGGCTAGTTCACACTACGGAATCCGCACGGATGAGCTTCTGCGGATTTTGTGCGTAGGCAGATTCCGATGTCTGCCCCAAAAAGAATTGCAGATGGCGGAATGTAGCATAGAATAAAATCTATGGGACGCCCAGATGTTCAAGTGGGGGCGCACATGGAATCCACCAGAGCTTATCTGCCAGGATTCCATTGTCTGAACGCGCAATAATGTTGGCTGTGTAATAGGGCCATTACTCTCACTCCAAGTGGGCTATTGTACTTGGATCTACTCACTATGAGGTCCATTATCCCAGTTGCAAATAGATGACTTAGTGTGACAGCTAAATCTAAGTGAGTAATGTACCAGGTACATAGACCCACTATGCCGTCCATTATCCCACATTCTCACACTGAATAAGCTATTTGCAAGTGATTAAATGTACTAGGTACATAGATCCACATTATAAAAGAGCAGATATACTAGGTACATAGATCCACATTATAAAAGAGCAGATATACCAGGTACATAGATCCATGTTATAAAAGAGCAGATATACTAGGTACATAGATCCACATTATAAAAGAGCAGATATACTAGGTACATAGATCCACATTATAAAAGAGCAGATATACTAGGTACATAGATCCACATTATAAAAGAGCAGATATACTAGGTACATAGATCCACATTATAAAAGAGCAGAAGTACCGGGTACATAGATCCACTTGGATTTAGCATCCTCACACTGAGTAAGCTATTTCCAAGTGAGGGAATGGACAGGGTACATAGATTTACTTGGATTTAGAGGCAAACCTAAAAGTATGTTAAGGACTTGTGATGATGTCATGATCATTGGTCACATGACCATGGTCTCCCAGGTCCTTTACCTAGGGGGCGGTGTAACTGAATATGGAGCACAGGGAGCTGCTGGAGAAGAGAAGAGACTCCCTCTTTCAGGGTAATGGGTGACCCGGGAGACAACCCTGTCCTGTCCTGGGGCTGAGAATAGGGAAAGTGGTGGTGGGGGGGAGGAGAGATACCACTAGAAGGGGAGGTGAGAGGAGTCACTGCTGACATTACTGGGAGGAGGAGAGTAGGGCTTAAAACTGCCAGAGTACCTATGGTTGCCTGGATACCAGTGATGCCGTAGAGCTGTGGTTGCCTGGATACCAGTGATGATTAGTACCTGTGGTTGCCTGGATACCAGTAATGCCTTAGACCTGTGGTTGCCTGGATACCAGCGATGCTTTAGAGCTGTGGTTGCCTGGATACCAGTGATGATTAGTACCTGTGGTTGCCTGGATACCAGTAATTCCTTAGACCTGGGGTTGCCTGGATACCAGAGGTGATTAGTACCTGTTGTTGCCTGGATACCAGTGATGTCTCGTATGCGTTGGTTTCCTTGATACCATTGATGCCTAGCATCTCAGCTTTCTTCAGCACAGCACACGTGATGCCAGTCGTGCGCTGAGCGCTGTGAAAGGGAGCAGCCATTGGCTCCTTGCTGCCACTGTCAGTGCTGAATTTCTTCATCAGGAGCGCTCACAATTAGGGCCAGCTCACACGGAGGAAAAGTTGCCGAATCCCGCCTGCCTCAGCGTGTCAATGGGATGGCTCGTGTGCCTCCGCTTCCACTGCTCTCCGCTCAAAGAATTGACATGTCCACAAGGCATCCCATAGACACACTGTGTGACACTAAGGCAGGCGGACATTCCGCCACTTTTGCTCCGTGTGAACTGGCACTTAATAAAGCCACTTGCAGCACCCGGTGCGAGGGGACAAACATAAATCAATATATATAGTGTTTGTTCTCCATCTTTGCTTTCTCTTACAGATGAGCCGGCTCTGTAGCTGGCAGCAATGCAGTATATCAGTGTCACTATGTGCAGCATTTACACTCATCAGTCCTGATCACATAACAATCATTTTACAGCATCACAGTTTATGATTAATGATGGTTTTATTGTTAATATTCTCCTTTGTTATAACTGATCATTTATCACTACGATTGCTCAGAAACAAGTGAATCTTGGTGATATTTAGCAACATTTCATGGGTGATTAAAATGGTGTATTCAAGCATAAGCTTAGGGTGCATCCACCGCTAACTGCTCCTCCCTCATCACTGACTGCTCCTTACTCATCACTGACTGCTCTTGCCTCACTCACAGGCCCCTCCTCCATCATTGACTGCTCCTCTGTCACATACAGGCCCCTCTTCCATCACTGACTGCTCCTCTCTCACTTACAGGCCCCTCCTCCATGACTGACTGCTCCTCCCTCATCACTTACTGCTCCTTCCTCACAGGCCTCTCTTCCATCACTGACTGCTCCTCTCTCACTTACAGGCCCCTCTTTCATCACTGACTGCTCCTCTCTCACTTACAGGCCCCTCTTTCATCACTGATTGCTCCTCCCTTACAAACAGGCCCCTCCTCCATTACTGAATACTCCTCCCTCATCACTAACAGTCCTCTCCTCTATCACTGACTGCACGTCCCTCACTCACAGGCCTCTCTTCCATCACTGATTGCCTCTTCCTAATCAATGACAGGTCCCTCCTCCCTCACTCACAGGCCCTTCCCCATCACTGTCAGACTCCTCCTCCATCACCAACTGCTCCTGCCTCATGAATGGACAAATGGACCCTGACTTGGATTACACCAGATAGCACAATACTCCCTTCGAAATGATCGCGCAGATGACCAGATTGGCAAGGTCCTGGGATTGCAGTGATAGGGCTAATAGAGAGCACTCTAAACAACAGGTAGATACAAATGGAATTTTTTTTACTGAACAAGGGACGTGTTTTGGCTCTCGCATCTAATAGAGTATACAAAGCCTCAAATCCAAAGTAATTTAAAGGGCAAGCCCCATCTATTAGATGCGAAAGCCGAAACACTTGTTCAGTAAAAGACTCTCCGTTTGTATCTACCTGCTGTTCAGAGTGCCCTCTGTTAGCACTATCACTGCAATCCCAGGACCTTGCCAGTCCGGTCATCTGCAGGGCCATTTCTAAGGAAGTATTGTGCTATCTGGCGTAATCCAAGCCAGGGTCTATTCATCCTTGTTACACCTAGTCGCTGACTAGAGTGCATCCCGGCCAGCTGTACTGATTCCCCTGGATATAATAGCTCTGCATAGAGCTGTGCTTAGTGCACAACCGACTAAGGTGAGTGTGCAGGTACAGGCACCTTGTCTGCACTGTTTGTCTGACCTACTTTATACCAGGGCTGTAAACTCTGAGCTAGTTTTGGGTGGAGTCGGAGTCGTAAAAAAATGTACCCACTTCGACTCCAGCTTTTAAATAATCTTATAAAATTTATATCAAAAGAATTCTAAAAAATTTTAAGTTTTGATCATCAATATATTTTATGAGCAACATTCAAATAGGACACTGCCCCTATTAGATAAGGGTGATCGGGAAAAAGTTGTCGGTCACTATTTGCCAGTTTGTTTCTGAGCTTGAGTCCATTGTTTGGGTGGAGATCTGTGCTGTTCTCTTCCTGGATGCTGGATGACTGTATATGAGCAGCAGTGTAATGAGAAGGAGGAGGAGAAACCATAAGTAGTGTAGACTGTGTGTTTGTGCGCTATGACTGCAGCAGGTTATGTGTGTGTGTGCTATGGCTACAGCAGGCTGTTTGTGTGTGTGTGTGTGTGTGTGCTATGGCTGCAGCAGGCTGTGCATGTGGTCTATGGCTGCAGCAGGCTATGTGTGTATGTGTGTGTGCTATAGCTGCAGCAGACTATGTGCGTGTGCTATGGCTGCAGCAGGCTATGTGTGTATGCTATGGCTGCAGCAGACTATGTGTGTGCTATGGCTGCAACAGGCTGTCTGTGCTATGACTGCAGCAGGCTGTGTGTGTGCGTGCTATGGCTGCAGCAGGCTGTGTGTGTGTGTGTGTGTGTGCGCTATGGCTGCAGCAGGCTGTGTGTGTGCTAGGGCTGCAGCAGGCTGTGTGTGCGCTGTGGCGACAGCGGGCTGTGAGTGTGTGCTATGGCTGCAGCAGGCTGTGTGTGTATGTGTGTGTGCTATGGCTGCAGCAGGCTGTGTGTGTGCGCTGTGGCTGCAGCGGGCTGTGAGTGTGTGTGTGTGTGCTATGGCTGTAGCTGTGTGTGTGTATGCTATGGCTGCAGCAGACTATGTGTGCTATGACTGCAGCAGGCTGTGTGTTTGTGTCTGC
Source organism: Dendropsophus ebraccatus (assembly GCF_027789765.1). Lineage (NCBI taxonomy): Eukaryota > Metazoa > Chordata > Amphibia > Anura > Hylidae > Dendropsophus > Dendropsophus ebraccatus. The sequence goes on from NC_091466.1 coordinate 27,087,632, forward strand.
TAGGGCTGTAGCAGGCTGTGTGTGTGTGTGTGTGTGCGCTGTGGCTGCAGCGGTCTGTGAGTGTGTGTGTGCTATGGCTGCAGCTGTGTGTGTATGCTATGGCTGCAGCAGGCTGTGTTTTGGCTATTGAAATTAAAGGGGTACTCTGGGCAACAGTGAAAAATCCAGGGGGAAATTTGGGTGGTTGGTTCATAATAAAGAAATTCTATTTACCCGTTCCCGTGAAACCCATTATCCTGGTCACGCCCCTCTGGGGGGTGGACCTCTCAGACATCTGCACATGTGTGCACATATACAAAATATATATATATATATATATATATATATATAATGTTGGTCATTCTTTTGCTAAATTCCCCTCTTTGGTGACTGGTTTTCAGGCCAGGCTGTGAAGGCCTCATCTCCTGGAGCAGCAGGAGAAGGATACAGGTAGAATATGAAGCGATAGAGGAGACTGACAAAAAGCTCAACAACTGGAGAACGTCCGGCAGATGAGGAGCGGGCGTGACGCCCCTGAGGATCGGATGGGGACAGAGACGGCTGAGCCGCAGGTATCACCTCATACATAGACCCACATTAGATTTCCACTGTGGTTATTGGTGCGGAAATGGCACAGATTTTCCCTTTGACAAATAATCCCACAAGATTTCTGCTGCACTTAATCCCTCCTTGACTGGAGTGCTGCAAAATATTTTTAGGAAACAAAAGATACGAAGATGGAAAATAAAGATATTGGGGGAGATTTATTAAACCTTATGAAAAACTATATGTTCCTATAGTGCATGGAGCGCTGAGGATGAGTAGGATTCTTGCTGTCATCCTCGGCACCGTTTCTGTTGAATTAGGAGATTAATCCGTATGCTAATAAGTTGTTTTGGGCACTGTCCAGCCCGCTCTGCTGATATTCATTAGGGGGGTGGAGCGGCCAGGGGGCAGATCAGTACATGTTGGAGCTGTAGCCCCTCCCCCAGTGCACCAAAACAACTTACAACTTAGGGATTTAACTCCTAATATCACAGAAATTGTGGTGAGGATGAAGGGAAGAAACTTAACTTCATCCTCAGCGCCCTGTGTGAGAGATATCACCAGTAGTAATAGTTTCCCTTTAACATTGCAGTACAAAGTGTATAACACTGTCATTAGTTCTGTAGGTGTTCAGTAGATGACAGATTTGCTTTAAAGGAATTATCTAGAATTAGAAAAACATTCTTCCAAAAATAGCGGCATACATGTCCTCAGGTTGTGTGTGGTATTACAACTCAGTTCCATTCACTTCAGTGAATCTGAGCTGCAATTCCATAAACAAACTGAGGACAGGAGTGGTGCTGTTTCTATAGGAATACGGTCATGTTTTACTAATCCTTGATAACCTCTTTAAGGTTTTTAGTCTGGTTTTGCCAAACAAATAAAGGATTGTTCTGGAGACTCAAAAATACCCCCCTTAATTTACTAATACATTGCTTTAATAAAGTTACACTACTTTCTAAGATAACTTTATTAAAATAAATGTATGTATTTTGGTAGCAAATAGTCGACCATTTATTCATACATTTCCAGCAGGAATAAAAGGAGTGACACAATGCAGAGCGCTCAGAAGAGACGCTCCACAATTGCTTTCGGGAATATGAGTTTTTCCTAAACCAGACATGTCAGGAGAGCTGACCAATCCTCCAGATCCTCTGATCAGTGCTTTACTCTCTCATATAGTCGGCAGTGTGATAACTTGTGTACAAATGATTCTGACCACTGCATGGCGGTATTATTGGCTGTATTGTTCTTTGTGTAGCGGTAATGGATACTTGTCACCTGTGCCTGATCATGTGACTTGGTGTTTCCATGGTCCACTGTTATTTTCCTTCTTATGACCATAGTGTAGTTCACATGTTTAAGCAGGTATCGAAGACTGTCATAAAGTAAAGCAAGAGTGCTGTGACATGTGTTGTGTACTGAAATAGGAGGTAACACCCCCCCCCACACACACACACACACCTACACCTAATGGGGAAATTGCCTAACTACCGGGGGCATCTACTTATGAGGGGGGATTAACCTACTGCACTTCTGCCCCTTCATTCTAGCAATCAGTAAGGGTCTCAGCACCTTTTCCCCACCCACACAATCTTCTAGCGTGTCACTATGACATATCAGAAGTTTGTCCAAATAATAGGAAACCTTTAAAAAATGTTAAATAAAAAATATAAGAAAACTGCCCACTTGATGAAAATTTAACTCACCCCCTTTTTCCCATTTTTCAAATAAAAATGTAACTAAAAACAGCCAGACTTGGTATCACCATGTGCGGAATGATCCGGACACTACCTGGAAGTAAAGACACAGACACAAAGATGTAACGGGGCAAAAAAAGATATTTTATTTCAAGTTATAGGGAGAGTAATTTTACATGTATGACTGTGGGGGCTGTGAGGCTGAGATGATCCTGAGGAAGGCAAAAACCCCTAAGAGGGAAGAGTCAATTGTCCTCAAGGGGAAAAATTCCTTCCCGACCCCAAATGTGGCGATCAGAGCAAGTCCCAGGATCACAGCCGCTATCTATGTGTAGTGCATGTTTATGTGTATATATGTGTGTGTGTGTAGTCGTCATGTGTCTGTGAGGTGCGATACTTACCAGGCCTGTAGCGGAGAGTTCAGGGATAATAGCGCTGTGGTAAGATCACTGGTGTCAATGGCCCCAGGGCTACAACAAGCAGCTATTATTCCTGAACTCTCCAGGTGCCAGATGGGAAATACTCACCGGCTGCTCCTGGGGTGTAGAGGGTCATCAGGAGGTGGTGGTTTCTGATGCCAGCAGACGTGAATTTACTGTGCAGCGGCAGGAGGGGGTTAAAGGAGTCTTCGCCTCCTTTTTCTGATTTTAAAGGGGTCCTCCTTTTCCCCATTTGAGGCAAATGAACCCCAATGATGTTAGTGGCGCCTTATTTGCCTCTAGGTGTTACAGTGGTTATCTGGGGAGCCGAAAAAGGCATTTCCTTTCCTCTCTCACCGGCATCTCACTTCCAGTTTGGTGGCATCTCATCCTGACAACTTCTGACCTGGCACAGAGGTGGCGGCTGAGGTGGGAGATCAGGCACTATGGTGTGATCGCCACATGTGGGTGAAACCAGTCCCGCCGGTAGTGGCCAATGTATCCACAGTGTTGGAATGTCGTGTGTACATTGGCTACCACTGGTTTCACCCACATGTGACAATCGATGCCCAGTACCTGCCCCACTGTCTCAGCCCGCTGCCTTTATGCCAAGTCAGTTAGTGTAGAATGAGAAGATACCAAACCGGAGGAGAGACAAAAGGAAAGATAATGCCTTCTAGCTCCCTAGCTAACTTATCTAAGGGCACCTCCTCCAGACCCCTCTAGGTGTTCTTAGAGTCTAGTCCTCCTATTTTTGATGGTAAAAGGGGGCTCCTCCTTCCCCTATATGAGGCAAATAAATCCTCCTGATGTTATGGGCCCCTAATTTGCCTCTAGATGTTAAAAAGGGGTTATCTGGGGAGCTGAAAAGATATTTCCACCATAACCAGCATCTCACTTCCAGTTCGGACTCATCTCATCCCAACATCTTCTGACCTGGCAAAGGTCTGAGACAGTAGATCAGGTACTATGGTGTGATCACCACATGTGGGTGAAACTCACCGCCAGCAGTGGTCAATGTACGCGCAATGTTGTGATGACATTGGCAACATTGTTTGTACATTGACCGCCACTGGTTTCACCCGCATGCGACAATCACAACAAAGTACCTGGCCCACTGTCTCAGGCCGCCTCCGTTTTGCCAGATAAGAAGATGATGGTGCGAGAGGAGACCAAACCAGAAGTGAGACGCCGGCGAGGAAGGAAACGCCTTTTTAGTTGCCTAGATAACCCCTTTAAGGGCACCTCCTCCAGACCCCTCTAGGTGTTCTTAGAGTCTAGTCCTCCTATTTTTGATGGTAAAGGGGGCTCCTCCTTCCCCCATGAGAGGCAAAAAAATCCTCCGGATGTTATGGGCCCCTATTTGCCTCTAGATGTTAAAAGGGGTTATCTAGGCAGCTGAAAAGATATTTCCACCATTACCAGCATCTCACTTCCAGTTCGGACTCATCTCATCCCAACATCTTCTGACCTGGCAAAGGTCTGAGACAGTAGATCAGGTACTATGGTGTGATCACCACATGTGGGTGAAACTCACCGCCAGCAGTGGTCAATGTACGCGCAATGTTGTGATGACATTGGCAACATTGTTTGTACATTGACCGCCACTGGTTTCACCCGCATGCGACAATCACAACAAAGTACCTGGCCCACTGTCTCAGGCCGCCTCCGTTTTGCCAGATAAGAAGATGATGGTGCGAGAGGAGACCAAACCAGAAGTGAGACGCCGGCGAGGAAGGAAACGCCTTTTTAGTTGCCTAGATAACCCCTTTAAGGGCACCTCCTCCAGACCCCTCTAGGTGTTCTTAGAGTCTAGTCCTCCTATTTTTGATGGTAAAGGGGGCTCCTCCTTCCCCCATGAGAGGCAAATAAATCCTCCGGATGTTATGGGCCCCTATTTGCCTCTAGATGTTAAAAGGGGTTATCTAGGCAGCTGAAAAGATATTTCCACCATTACCAGCATCTCACTTCCAGTTCGGACTCATCTCATCCCAACATCTTCTGACCTGGCAAAGGTCTGAGACAGTAGATCAGGTACTATGGTGTGATCACCACATGTGGTTGAAACTCACCGCCAGCAGTGGTCAATGTACGCGCAATGTTGTGATGACATTGGCAACATTGTTTGTACATTGACCGCCACTGGTTTCACCCGCATGCAACAATCACAACAAAGTACCTGCCCCACTGTCTCAGGCCGCCTCCGTTTTGCCAGGTCAGAAGATGATGGTGTGAGAGGAGACCAAACCAGAAGTGAGACGCCGGCGAGGAAGGAAATGCCTTTTTAGTTACCAAGATAACCCCTTTAAGGGCACCTCCTCCAGACCCCTCTAGGTGTTGTGAGTGTCTATTCCTCCTATCTCTGATGGTAAAAGGGGGCTCCTCCTCCCCCATGTGTGGTAAATATATCCTCCGGATGTTATGGGCGTCCCATTTACCACTTGATGTTCCGGACGCCTCCTCCTCCAGACAGCTCCAGATGGTCGGGTGTCTTCTCCTCACTCTGGCGGCGCTGTGTTACCTAGATAGGATATATAACAAGCAATGTGTTAATAATGACAGGTTACATATATAGGCTCCATATGAATATACAGTCAGAATAAAAGTGATCTGAGGTGTGATGGGATTTTGGGTACTCACCTTTACTCCTCCTTGGTGGCGCAGCAGCAGCAGAACAGCGCCCGCAGTCTATAAGGGAAGGAGAAAAACCAGCATGACTTTCCTGAGATCAGACCCGTCAGCAGTGATGGGGAATAGACATTACACTGGAGAGAGGGGACTCAGTGCTATCCTAGTGGGTGAGATACAGGCGGCACCATGTCACTTGTATGTCTGTATTATGTACATGAGGCCTTTCATGGTTATTATATGTGACTGGTAATATAATATATAGTGATGACATGAGGATATACAGTGCAGCAATAGAGGTGTGTTATCATGTAAGTGTATCATCCCTTATATTTACCTGGATAAGATGGATCTCCTCCTGCTGCTGCTTCTGCTGAGGAGAAGTGACCAAGAAATGGAGGGAAATCAAAGGTTAGTGTAAGGAAACCAGAATTTCTGAGCACATTATATAGAAACAATATAAAGCAAATGTATTCCTATAGCTGGGCCATCAGCTCCTGCAGCTACATGTATTATAGTCAGGTCTAGTTCTATCCTTCCAGCATTTATTACCAGCTCTATTCACACCTGCAGTAATATAATATTCACCATTACCCACAATAGAAATTAGATCCACCTCCAAATAGAGCGCCCCCTGTAGTCTCTATACAGGATGGTAAATAACAAATCCTTGTATTCACAATGTTATCAGCTTTGTTTCATTACCTGGGGATCTCCTCAGTCGTCGCCTCCTCGTCCTCCTCTTCTTCTCTGTGTATAGAATGTAAACCATCTCATATATAAATGTATTATTATATCACACATTATATGGTTCATTGTAAAGAAAGTGATTGCAAAGGTAATGGATTGAGCTGTACATTGCTGTATGCATTTACCATGATAGTACTATATATGTCGGGAACAGACAAAAAAAACATGTATTCACAATACTATAAGCTTTGTTTCATTACCTGGGGATCTCCTCGGTGGTCGCCTTGTCCTCCTCTTCTTCCTCTTCTCTGTGTATAGAATGAAAACCATCTCATATATAAATATATTGTTATATTACAGATTATAGAGTTTATTGTAAAGAAAGTGATTACAAAGGTAATGAATTGTACATTGTGTTGACCATAGTGGTACTATATATGTCAAGTAAACTAAAGTATGAAGTGTATGGGGACCTTAATGGCTATCTCACAGTGTCAGCAGTTTGGTATGTGAATAAATGCTGTTCAAATAAATGGAAAAATATGATGCTATGTCTAACTAGAGCGCCCCCTATCCTGTCCTCCCGCAGCTCCTCTCTCTATACTGGATGGTGAAAAAATAAACATACAACACTATAAGCTTTGAGCCCTCACCTGGGGATGTCCGCCGCCTCGTCCTCGTCCACGTCTTCGTCAACTTCACTGAATATAGAATATAAACCAGCTCATATTTATACATATATGAAGATCTATTAAGACCCGTGTATGCCCAGGGGCGCACATTGGTAAATCTGCCCCATAGATTTTGGGGATATGTGACTACACAGAGTTTTGGGTGGGGAACTCTGATCTCCATGGACTCATACTGTCAACCCATATAATGTAGATGATTTTATCTCTTCTTCATACTTACATGATGGTCTGCAGGTTAGGGTGCCAAGTTCGTAGTGGAAACCGGCCCTTCCTGTAACAGAGAACATAGGTTTGGTTAGGATGATTTTTACTTTGTCCCATTTGAAACTTTCAGAAAATGTTATTTATTGTGACGTCTCAATAAAAACATGAATTCCACTAATGATATTTATTAACCCCTTATCATCACTGCCAGTTGTCTCCCTAACACTGTTGCCCTATTTTTAAAATTTGACATGAACAATTTTTCATGGCAGTAACTTTTTTTATGCCTCTAAGTGATTCTGACATTGTGTTCCATGACACATCAAGTGGCAGTGTTTTTTTGTAAAACAGGGTGTGTTCACATGTACCAGATCCGCTGCGGATTCAGTACTGTGAAGGTGAATGGGTCCCATACATGCAGCGGGGCCACGGCTGTGTGAGGCTCCCGGCTCCCCTCACTTCTCTTCAGCCAATCAGTGCTGCCGTGCACTGATTGGCTAAAGAGGAGCGAGGGGAGCCTCACAATGCCGCGGCGCCGAGCAGGTAATGTATGCTCAGGGACGGGGCTGCGGGCTGTGGCGGGCGGCGGTGGATCCGCTGCGTGTATGGGACCCATTCACCTTCACAATACTGAATCCGCAGTGGATTTCGCTGCAAACTCGCAGCGTGAAATACGCTGCGGATCCAGTACGTGTGAACGTACCCTAAAAAATCTAAAATTTCTTGAACACATAGGATTTTAGTTGAAATTCTCTACTTGCCTGATAAATTAATTATTATTGATAATTTACAGAATAGTTACCTTATGTTGGCAAAATTTTATATTTAATTTTAAAATTTTGTTTAGAACGTTTAAGAGCTTAAACATTTAGTAGCAGTTTCGATATTTCAATGAAAATGTAAAAAATATTTTGGAACCACCCTATTTCAAAACCTGCACCCCCTAAACTTGCACCCCCTCCTGAGGAAAAAAAGCAAATCAACTTGTGTCAAAATTAATTAAATTTTTTTTTTTTTATTCCCTCATTTTCTAGTTTAATAGTTTTTTCTCTCTGTAACATAGCAGCCGGTGTTGGCAGAGAACTGCAACTCCATATTTATTCCCTGATTCTGAAGTTTGAGAAATCTGTTAATAGCGTCTCTAGAGCTCCACATGTCTGACACATAGGTCTTAGACACCAAGGAGCACCTAGTGGATTTAGGGGTCCCCTTTTATTTAGGATATTATGTAGGCCTCATATCAATTTGCAGAGGGCTTGGGGTGCTAACATATTTTTGTGTGAAATGTTGATGGGTTTTTTTTTTGTGCATTCTAGGCCACATATGATCACTTTTTATTCTATTCTTTTATGGCGTGAAGCAAGTAAAAAACAGAAACAAACAAACTATGGTAAAAATGATTTATTTGATGTCATTGCTGTTTTTTGATGTAGTGTTATTACCTGAACATCCATGGCGCATCCATGATCTTCATCTTCCACCTATTACATGACAAAAAAATTGCATATTATAAAGGAAATATTAGTCAGTCCTCCAAGTGCTGCATATTGGGGAGGTTTTATAGAAACTGGTAAATTGGAAATCCACTGCCCAGATTTATTAAAACAGATGATCTGACTATAAAAGCGCTCTTAGCACTGGGTATTTGGGTTTAAATATTTAAAAAATTTGCGTAAAATCTTGGTTAAACTATGTTTAACGTACAATATGTGAGTGCACCTTTAAAAAAGTCTTCTTACTTTTCTTATATTAAACCAATGGACATTTTTTAACATACCCAAGGTGACGTTGCTAGTTCTCCCTTCTGTGTACCTGAGTAAGTGTCTTAAAGGCGCGGCTTAACCTCTAAAGTGCCACCGCTCCGATTCCCCCCTGCCTTTCCCCTATCAACTTGACTGATTGTTTTGGCTTGGCCGTCAGTCATGATGATAGAGGAGACTTAGTTGAGACAAAGGGCCATGTTACACGGACTAATCGGAAATGTAAATGAGTGCCGACCTGCTAGATTGTCAATCATTTACTTAGCCTAATACACGCCTCAATAATAGAGCAGCAAGGGCTGTTTATATCTTTGGCGATGTCCAAGCAGTCCTTATATATAAAGTATATACATGTGCTTCTGCTCGCTTCCCGGTATACATGTGCTTCTGCTCGCTGCCCGGTATCTTCCTGGCTGCTGCTGCTGCCAGGAAGATACCGAGGAGCAGGCAGAAGCACCAGGGAGCGTGGAGCATAGGCTTGTTGGTTTTAGACGAGACCTCCTACAAACATGTCTTTGTGACTGATGCAACTATAATATTACTGTAACATATATTACTATGAGATACTTACACCCAGTTCTCGAACTCCTCTCTGATTTTTTCATCCCTGTTAGGGATAGAATAGAGAAGATAGTGAAAACCTAACACACATCAAAGGACATCAGTTTTCTAGGAGAACTTCATCAATAAGAAGACAATTTAGGCATTCTCACCATGATCAGTGTCTATAGGGGAGGAATTATAGGGTCACACAAGTTTTATGTTTTAATTTTACATTTAAAGAAAATGCTGCAAAGTTTGCTAGAAAAAATGCAACTAAAAGCAAGCAAAAATTTTTCTTTCAAATCAGCTGGTGCCAGAAAGTGCCAGAGATTTGTAATTTACTTCCATTAAAAATCTCAAATCTTCCATTACTTATCAGCTGCTGTATGTCCTGTAGGAAGTGGTGTATTCTTTCCAGTCTGTAGAGCTTGTGAGGTTTTCTATGTGGATTTGCTGCTTCTCTGGACAGTTCCCGTCCCAGACAGAGGTGGCAGCTGATATGTTTTAATAGAAGTAAATTACAAATCTCTGGCACTTTGTGGCACCAGTTGATTTGAAAGATATTTTTTTGCTGAACTATTACTTTAAAAAAAAAAAAACTAATAAAAAAAACCACTCATTTTTGTAGGCTTGTTGTTACTGGCCTCTCTTCCTGTCAATCATTCTGACGAGTGTGCTGACAGGCAGACAGCGGTGACTAGATATGTGCACCCAGATGACTACCTCCCCGTCTCTGCCTGCTGCGCGCTCTAGTAGTCAAACCTCTTTTTCCCTGGTATACAGCTTCTGCTGCGGCTGGTATGTGCCCAGGCTGCTCAGGAGCTGTATACAGTGCTCCAGGGAACCATATCAGCCCAAATGTGCTGATTGGTTCCCTTTAAGATGAGACCTCCCTGCAAACATGTCTATGTGACTGATATAACCAATATATTATTATAATATATTTTACTATGAGATACTTACTCCGAATCCTCCTCCTCTTCTTCGATGTCTTCATCACTGCTGTTAGGGATAGAAAAGAGAACATAGTGAAAACCTAACACACATTACAGACAGCAGTTTTCTGGCAGAACTTTAATACTAGTTGATTTGGAAGATTTTTTTTTACATTATTATATTTTACTATGAGATACTTACTCCGAATCCTCCATATCCTCCTCCTCCTCCTCGGTGTCGTCCTGGCTCCTGTTAGGGATAGAATAGAGAAGATAGTGAAAACCCAACACACATTACAGACAGCAGTTTTCTGGCACAATTTCAATAAGAAGACAGTTTATATAGAGACATCCTGGCGCTGATCGGTGTCTATAGGGGAGGAATTATAGGGTCACACAAGTTACAGTTACAGTTACATTTAAATAAAATGCTACAAAGTTTGCTGAAAAAAAAAACAAATAATGTGGAATTAAAGGGGTAGTTCAGCAAACATTTTTTTCTTTCAAATGAACTGATGCCTGAGATTTGTAATTTACTTCCATTAAAAATCTCAACTCTTAAGTACTTATCAGCTTCTGTATGTCCAGCAGGAAGTGGTGTATTTTTTCCAGTCAGGTGAGCAGGAGAGGTTTTCTATGGGGATTTGCTGCTGCTCTGGGCAGCTCCTGTCACAGGCAGAGGTGGCATCAGAGAGCACTGTGTCAGACTGGAAAGAATACACCACCTCCTGCAGGGCATACAGCAGCTGATAAGTACTGGAGCTTTTTTTTATAGAAGTAAAATACAAATTTCTGGCACTTTGTGGTACTAGTTGATTTAAAAGATTTTTTTTTTTTTAACTACCCCATTAAAAAAAAAACTCTGAACAGTAAACATGTCTTTGTGACTGATATAACTATTATATTATTGTATTTTACTATGAGATACTTACTCCGAATCCACCTCCTCCTCCTCCGTGGTGTCTTCCTCACTGCTGTTAGGGATAGAATAGAGAAGATAGTGAGAACCTAACACACATTACAGACAGCAGTTTTCTGGCAGAACCTCATCAATAAGAAGACAAGTTATATAGAGACATCCTGGCGCTGATCGGTGTCTATAGTGGAGGAATTATAGGGTCACACAAGTTACATTTTCAGTAAAGATTTACTTACCCGGAATCCGATCCTCCATCTAAAAGAAAAAAAAATAGATAAGTGTTAGATTTAAATATGTCTTTTAACCCCATCATGTAACTTTCACAATGTTTCACAGCAATGGGGTAGGGGACTGGTGTCATATATATGATGAGATGTTAGACATGAAATCTATGGAGGTGATGTTATAGACAGGAAAAACTCACCCTCGCCGTCATCCTGTGCAGCCTGAAATAGGAAATAGAGAGAGTAAGCAGAGGACATTGGTATATTGCCGAGCATGAAACGTCTGTGTACATCTGAGCTATTTGCTTGTTGTTTTTTCTATGGCCATAGAAATAATTGATATCTCAATTATTTCCTGCCGTTCTACATTGACTTCAATGCTGTTTTCAATGCAACAACGGCCGTTGTTCGTACAATGTGTGAACATATTCTAAAAGTCTAAATGAATAAAGCATATACTTACCTCTGCACACTCCCCCGGTGCTTCTGCCTGCGCCCCAGTGTCTTCCTGGCTTCTGCGGACAGCAGGCAAAAGCCAGGAAAATATCACAGGCAGAAGCATCGGGCAGTGTGCAGAGGTAAGTATATACTTTATTATTTTCCTTACACATTCATCAGCCGTTGGCCGTGCATCGTTATTACACATAGCAATGCGCAATCGCCGGCCAATGTTTTTGGGTTAGGACCAAAAGATTGCAGCTGCCCCTCCACACCACAGGGCTCTCCTCTGCCAGTCTCCCTGACCTCCCAGTACCAGTCCCCAGGCCGCCCGCCACCCTTCTTGAGCCCCATCCGTCGTTGTTCTGGCGCAGCATACACCGGCCACGTCTGCTGCTTCACTCCTACAGGGCTCACCTCCACCGGCCTTCCCGACCTCCTAGGACCTCTGACCAAGCCCCTGCCATCCTCCTCCAATGCCCACTGCAAAGCCAAAATCAAGTAGCGGCACCAAGTAACCAGCGGTACTGCCTCTCTCTCTGCTGTGGCTGCAGGGAACACCTGTTTAGAGTGGGGATTACCCTGAGGGGAATCCCCGTTTTAAATGGGTGTTCCCTGCAACAGAGGTAGAGAGAGAGGCAATAGCGACCGCTGTTTAAACTTGAAATCACTACTTGATTTTGGCACCGCAGCAGGCATTGGAGGAGGATGGCAGGGGCTTGGTCAGAGGTCCCAGGAGGTCAGAAAGGCCAGTGGAGGTGAGCCCTGTCGGGAAGAAGCTTCGGCCAGAGTATGCTCCACCAGGCGGCTGCCGGACCAGAGAGCTGGGACGGGGCTCAAGAAGGAAGGTGGGCGGCCTGGGTATCAGGTGGTCAGGGAGACTGGTGGAGGCAAGAGGCAACTGTAGCAGCTTTGAGAATGTCGCCGGTGTCCGAACCAGCTAGCAGGGGTCGTGGGGACTCCAGGAGTGTAGGCGGCAGCCTGGGGACAGGTCCAGGGGCTGGAGGAGCTGTTCCCAGCAGCAGGAAGAAGCATAGGCAGCGCGCCAAGTTCAAATAGCCGCCCGCTCTTGCATCTCTCTATGCCTCCGCTGCAGGGAACAACGATTTAGACTATTTCTCCTTGTAATAAAGAAAATGATCAGGCGATGACAATGTTGATTGCTGATGATCGTGTCTTTTGATCCTGATCTAAAATCATTGGCTGCGACTACGCACAGCAATATGTAAAAACCATGCCTCCTCCCAAACCCGCTGCCCTTCCTAACCGCCCATCAGGCAAGCGGGGGGATATGGCAGGCATACGCCTGGGAGAAGAGGCAAATCTGCGCCTTCTCCCTGGCATACGCCCCGGCCACAGCCTTGATAAAGTTCTCCCTCTGTGTTGATACCTTTCAAACCACAAGAGATATTGCAGATATGGTTGTAGCAATCGATTTCTAAGACAATTGTAGTCATCTTTAATGTACTACATGACCATCTTGATTGTGGCTTCCAAGATGGCAGCCATGTTCCAGACATGCAGTAATACCTCGGTTCCCGAACCATATCTTTGGTAAGTTTTCCTTGGTTTGTCTTTTTTTATATGCTACGTGACCACCTTTCCACTGGAAAAATTTGCCCTTGATCCAATATGGCGGCCATTAACCCCTTAACGACATCGGGCGTAAACTTACGCCCTCGCACCCTGGTACTTGGCGCATCAGGGCGTAAATTTACGCCCGATGTTTCCCCGATCGCTGCGTGTTCACACACAGCGGTCGGGGAAGATGGCCTGCTATAAATCATAGCAGGCCATCTTAGCTTCACGGCACGGGGGGTGGTTAACACCCCCCGTGCTTACGATCGCCGCTATAGGCTGATCAATTCAGATCAGCCAATAGCGGCGATCGGAACCTTTCCGGGTCATCGGCGACCCGATGACCCGGAAAAAAATGGCGGTCGGTGCTGTCCGAGGACGGCACCGACCGCCATTACTGTAAAAAGTAATGGTGATCGCCGTGCCACCGGCCCGATCGCCGTGAACGGCCGGCCGGCCGTTCACGGCGATCGGGCCGGTGGCACGGCGATCAGAGTCCCACAAAATAGTAAATACCTGCCCTGGACCCCTCAGCTAGGCAGCCGAGGGGTCCAGAGCAGGTATTTGTACATTACTCACCTGTCCCGGGCTCCTGATCGGCGTCTTCCGGGTTCGCGGCATCCTCGTCTTCGTTCGGGTCTTCGGCTTCTTCCGTGACGTCACGTTCGGCTTCTCTCGGCTATTTTCGGCTCCAGCGTCGGCTGTTTCCGTATTTTGCGCTCTGCTGCCCTCTAGCGGCTGATAATGTGTAATACACGTATCAGCCACTATAGGGATGTTCAGAATGTAGAAATTTTTATTTATTTTTTTTTCAAATTTTTTTTTTTCTATTTTCCGCACCCTATCGCCGCTGAGTGTTGATCAGCATCGCACGAAAGTGCGCTGCTAATCAGCAAGTCCTCCTTTTTGGCGTAGGGTGTTTTTTTTCTATATTCTACTGCCACGGTCTGCTTATATCACCAACTCCTTTGTTGGCGTAGGTTTTTTTTTTATACTTACTGTAAAAAAACACGTAAAAAACACTACATTACACCACACTACATTGAATAAAGTTTGACACTACACCACTACATACCCCATATACCAATCCCCGTATAAAGATGGCCCCCAGGGTGTTTTCGGCGTCAGAGGGATACGTTATTATTACCTCCGACACCGAAACAGCCAGTGAGGATGAATGGGGGGGATCGTTCTTTCCTCCATTCATCCTCATCCTCCAATGACATGTCTGGGGGGTAGCGTAGCGTACGCTGCCCCCCAGACACGTCTTTTCCGCCAGTACCGTCCCAATAAGAGATGACGGTATGGAGTGAAATTCTACAAACTCTGTGAGCGTACCTCTGGGTACACTTACAGATTTAGGGTACGTGCACACTGCGGAATGGCGAAGAATAACCCTTTGTGCATTCCGCAGCTGGCACCCGCCGGCGGACTGATGGAGGCGCGTGTCTCCACCCGTGTCATAGACTCCATTCTATGCACGGGCGGATTCCATCGTCCATCCAAAGAATGAATACGTTGGACGGAGAGCGGAATCCGCCCGTGCATAGAATGGAGTCTACGACACGGACGGAGACGTGCGCCTGCATCAGTCCGCCGGTGGGTGCCAGCTGTGGAATGCACAAAGGGTTATCTGTCGCGATTCCGCAGTGTGCACGTACCCTTAGAGTGTATGTAGGAAGGGACACCCGAATCCAGCCCCCAGATGCCCCCGCCCCCCCCCATCCTCGGAGTTAGTGGGAAGATCGTTCGGGAACTGATCTTCCCACTGCTGGATAAAGGTCACCACCACCTGTACGGGGATAACTTTTATACCAGCACCCCCTCTTCCGGTCCCTCGCTGCCTGAGCTACTGTAGCTTGCGGCACGATCCGAACATATCAGAAGTAGTAATAGCGCCCTAATATTTAGCAGCCATGGAGCGGCCCCAGCGCTTCTGGATATGAAGGACCCCGTATCGCACCAGGACAACATTTTCCAGGTGACGTCCCCCACACTGGAGAACAGGAGACCCCAGAAGAAGTGCAGAGTGTGGCGTAACAGGGGGATCAGGAAGGACACCATTTTCCCGTGTGACACCCGTCCTGATCACCCCGGCCTCTGCATACTGGATCGCTCCAAGGCGCACCACACGTCACTGGGGTTCTACATTATCTAAATTCTGTCCCTTATTCCTATTTCAGGGGTCACGTTGATCCAGGGATTATTCTGATCGCCAATATGGAGTCGGGAAGGAATTTTCCCCTGTGATGAGGCTACTGTCGTCTGCCTTACGAGGGGTTTTTTTTGCCTTCCTCTGGATCAACACAGGTTGAGTTTGATGGACACCTGTCATTTCCAACCTTATAAACTAATAATTGGCCTAATCCCCCCAAATAAATTAGAATTGTCCCTTTTCCCCAGCTAAGTAGGTATGGCTGCCATTCCCATTAGAGGATGCCATGATGCAATTACAAAGCCTCTGTGCGGCCAGGACAGTAGAAACCCCCCACAAGTGACCCCATTCTGGAAACTACACCCCATAAGGAATCTAACAAGGGGGGAGGCGGGGATATGGCCCCCTGGTGACGGCCACATTTGGGACGTGAAAATGAAAAAAATTGTATTTTTTATTTTCTCGGCACATGTTCTACGTAAGTGCCCGTCACCAGTGGGGTCCATATGCTCACTGCACCCCTTGTTAGATTCCTTATGGGGTGTAGTTTCCAGAATGGGGTCACTTGTCGGGGGTTTCTACTGTCCTGGCAGCACAGGAGCTTTGTAATTGCGACATGGCCTCCATCCTCCATTCCAGCCTCTAAATGGCGCTCTGTCCCTTTGGTGACTTGCCCTGTGCCCATATGGCACATTATGCCCACATGTGGGGTATTTTCGTACTCAGGGGACACTACCCTACACGTTTTGTTTTCATTTTCTTTTTTAACCCCTTGTGGAAATGGAAAAAAATCAAGGCTAGACCAACATTTAGTGTAATTTTTGTAAAATTTTTACTCTAAATCATTAATCTTGTCATGTTTTTTCATTTTCACAAGGGGTTAAAAGATAAAAAAAAACATTTAATGTGTAGAGCAATTTCCCCTGAGTACGGAAATACCCCACATGTGGACATAAAGCGCCATGCGGGTGCAGGGTAAGCCTCCGAAGGGAAGAAGCGCCATTTGGTTTTTGAAGGCTGGATTTGGATGGAATGGATTTCGAGGGGCCATGTTGCATTCAAAAGGCCCCTGTGTTGCCAAGACAGTTGAAACCCCCCACAAGTGACCCCATTATGGAAACTGCACCCCTCAAGGAATGTAACAAGGGGTGTAGTGAGCATATGGACCCCACTGGTGACGGACACAAATGTGGAACAATGTGGCGTGAAAATGAAATATTACATTTTTTACACTATAATGTTGGTTTAGCCTTGAATATATCATTTTCACAAGGGGTTAAAAGAGGAGAAAAAAAACAAAATGTGTAGCGCAATTTCCCCCGAGTCCGTAAATACCCCACATGTGGACATAAAGCGCCATGTGGGCGCAGGGCAAGCCTCCGAAGGGAAGGAGCACCATTTCGTTTTTGAAGGCTGGATTTGGATGGAATGGATTTTGAGGGGCCATGTTGCATTCAAAAGGCCTCTGTGTTGCCAAGACAGTTAAAAACCCCCCACAAGTGACCCCATTATGGAAACTACACCCCTCAGGGAATGTAACAAGGGGTGTAGTGAGCATATGGACCCCACTGGTGACGGGCACAAATGTGGAACAATGTGGCGTGAAAATGAAATATTACATTTTTTACACTATAATGTTGGTTTAGCCTTGAATTTATCATTTTCACAAGGGGTTAAAAGAGAAAAAAACACACAATATGTGTAGAGCAATTTCCCCCGAGTCCGTAAATACCCCACATGTGGACATAAAGCGCCATGTGGGCGCAGGGCAAGCCTTCGAAGGGAAGGAGCACCATTTGGATTTTGGAGGTTGGATTTGGCTAGAATGGATGATGAACGCCATGTCGCATTTACAGAGCCCTCGTGCTGCCAAAACACTGGAAACCCCCCACAAGTGACCCCATTCTGGAAACTGCACCCCTCAAGGAATCTAACAAGGGGTGCAGTGAGGATATGGACCCCTTGATGATGGGCACATTTGTGCCATGAAAGTGAAAAAATGAAAATTTTCCCTTTCACGTCACATTGTTCCACATTTGTGCCCGTCACCAGTGGGGTCCATATGCTCACTGCACCCCTTGTTAGATTCCTTGAGGGGTGTAGTTTCCAGAATGGAATCACTTGTGGGGGGTTTCCAGTGTCTTGGCAGCACGAGAGCTCTGTAAATGCGACATGGCCCTTGAAATCCTTTTCAGTAAAATTCGGCTTCCAAAAGCCAATTGGCGCTCCTTCCCTTTGGAGGCTCGTCCTGCGCCCCCTTGGCACTCTATCGCCACATGTGGGGTATTTCTGTACTCGGGAGAAACTGCGCTACACATTTTTTGTCTTTTTTTGCCTCTTATCCCTTTAAGAAAATGAAAAATTGAAGGCTAGAACAACGTTTTAGTGTAAAAAATAAATTTTTCTTTTTTCACGCCATATTGTTCAGAAAATCTGTGAAGCACCTGTGGGGTCCAGATGCTCACCGCACCCCTTGTTACATTCCTTGAGGGGTGTAGTTTTCTAAATGGTGTCCCTTTAGGGGTGTTTTTTAGGTTTTGGCACCCCAGAGCCTCTGCCAACCTGAAGTGGTACAGTCAAAAATGACCAAATATAACGGAGGCGTTGAAATTCACTAGGCGCTCCCTTATATCTGAGGCTTGTGGTTGCGTCAAATAGCGCAATAGGGCCACATATGGGGTATTTCTAAAAACTGCAGAAACGGGGCAATAATTATTGGGGTGCATTTCTCTGGTAATAGGTTTATAATTATGAAAAATATTGGATTACAATAAAATCTCTGCACAGAAAATTAAAATTTTCAAATTCCTTACACACTTAGCTTTTATTTCTGTGACTCCCCTAAAGGGTTAAAACACTTTCTGGATATGCTTTTGCAGAGTTTGGGGGGTGCAGTTTCTGAAATGGGGTGCTTTGTGGGGCTTTCTAACATACAGGCTCCTCAAATACACTTTAAACCTGAACAGGTCCCTA
Organism: Dendropsophus ebraccatus; assembly: GCF_027789765.1. NCBI lineage: Eukaryota > Metazoa > Chordata > Amphibia > Anura > Hylidae > Dendropsophus > Dendropsophus ebraccatus. The sequence goes on from NC_091466.1 coordinate 27,106,015, forward strand.
AAAATATCTGATTTTGAAATTTTACTGAAAATTTGGAAATTTGCTGCTAATGTTTTAAGCTTCCTATCGTCTAAAAAAAATGAAAGATAGTTTAATAAATGCCGCCAACATAAAGTAGACATGTTGCTAATGCTATTTAATATATAATTTATGTGGTATAACCACTTTCTGTATACGCAAAGAAGTTTCAAAGTTGGAAAAATGCATTTTTTCACATTTTTTCACATTATTTGGGTTTTTTTCATAAAGATTTGTTATGAGTATCGACTCCAATTTACCAGAAATGTAAAGTACAATATGTCACGAGAAAACAATCTCAGAATCAGCCGGATAGGTAAAAGCATCCCGAAGTTATTAATGACTAAAGTGACACTGGTCATATTCATAAAATTTGTCTCTGTCATTAAGGCCATTTCAGGCTCTGTCCTTAAGGGGTTAAAATGGTGGCATATCAATAAAAAGTAGAAACTCCCAAAACCTGCGCCACAGATGAATATAATGAAGATAGATCAGTGATCAGTGATTTCGGATAATTGTATTAAAATGCCCATCCAGTACACATTGGGGGTAATATACCATCATATTTGTGTCACGTTGTTAGATACAAAACTCTCATATATGCTGCATCATCTATTTCTGGTATAATTTGCGTATTTACTCATCACTTTTGTGGGGGGTGGGGGGGTTGTGGGTGAAAAATGCGGACAATGATCCAACAAATCAGTGTAAGCTTTTATCCAGTAATCAGCACAAGATGTAGGGGGTTATGTGGCTTATAAAGAATTAGAAAAATACTGCTGCTTTTTTAAGAACAGCGCCATGCTTATCTTCAGGCTTTATGTGGTATTACAACTCAGCTTTATTCACATCACTAGTAAATGTGCCGCAGTACCACAGAAAAACTGAGGACAATAGGGGCACTCTTTATGGATGGGGGCAGCTATGACCCAGATTTATCAAACTGTGGAAGTTTATGTTCACACACAGTTAAAACAACAGTGGTTGTTTAACACGGCCATTGTTGGCAGAGTTTTGTCATAAAAAATACATTGTGTGAACGTAGCCTAAAACTGAAACTGGTGTCAGCTGCCCACAGCAACCAATCACGGCTCAGCTTTCCAGAGAATCTGTCAGGTCCATTCCAGGTACAGAGCTGCAGACACAGGCAGATAGGTAATAGAGAGAGAATACAAGGGAAGCCTGTGTCTTTGCTGATGGCCATTTGTACAGTTGTAAAATTGTTTTTTATATGTATCAGTCATGTATTTTCCTAATCTTCACATATATATAGACGAATAAGCTGACCTGTATACCAGAAGAATACATAGTATTATTGGTAATATATAACTTTTTTTAAATATAGATAAAAAACTAATCAAGAACAGTGTGTGTGCTCACCTCCACAGCAAAACCAAACCACAAAAACTATATACAGATAGGCCACAGTATCATCATGCATCACTCAGTCAGGTGCGATAATACACATAGAGGCAACATAGTAGCTGCAAACAATGTATGATAGCAAATGCAAGATCAACCAATAAACAAGCAGGTGTAAACACGATGGGATGCACGCCAGTATAGATAGGTACAGGAGCTATTAACCCTGTTACGCCCTGAGCATGGTGCACCAATCCACCCCTCCTCACTCAGGGAATCATCAGAGTAGATGCCCTTATAATGGCGGCTCCTGCCCTGTGCTATCCCTACTCCCAGACCCTACGCTTACCCTTATCCTGCTCCCTACGCTGTGTTTTATCTACAAAGGACTCGTCAGGGAAGGATGATAGATCCTGGGTATAGCACTGCATCGGAGTCCTGTACAGTGTGTGTCCGGCATCAATAAACGTGGCACATCACAGCAGTGGCCGGAATGCCTGGAGGACACTAATAGCCTGATCTGTGGCTGTGTGACACGACTAGATCAGGCTATTAGCACCCTCCAGGCACTCCGGCCACTGCTGTGATGTGCCACGTTTATTGAGGCCAGATGCACACTGTACCGGACCCCGATGCAGTGCTATACTCGGGATCTATCATCCTCCCCTGACAAGTCCTTTGTACATGAAATGCCGTGTAGGGAGCTGCATAAGGGTAAGTGTAGGGTCTGGGAGTAGGGACAGCGCAGGGCAGGAGCCACCATTATGAGGGCGTCTACTCCGATGGTTCCCTCGGTGAGGAGGGGTAGATTGGTGCACCATGCTCAGGGCTTAACAGGGTTAATAGCTCCTGTACCTATCTATACTGGCGTGCATCCCATCGTGTTCACACCTGCTTGTTTATTGGTTGATGTTGCATTTGCTATCATACATTGTTTGCAGCTACTATGTTGCTACTATGTGTATTATTGACAGTGTACAATGACATTACACTGTATGCAGTCACTGCCGTTGTGTATACACTATTGCTGTGATTCTCTGCGTCTGCAAAAAATGATTGACGAGTCTATTTTGTGCGGCCGCTATTCAGTGAAAAGCGGCTGCACAAGATAGCCTGTCCGCACAATGTAAAGGACTATTGGCACACCCAAATGTGCCCGCATTCGAATTTAAATGAAGAGATGGTGACCTGGCCGATACTACAGTATTGTCCTTGTGAACATCTGAGACATTGGCTGTTGTTTGAAACATCAAACACCGGCTGTGTCAAATAACGGCTGATGTTCATGCCATGCCTCCGTGAGCAAGCAAATTGCGAAACGTGCGTTGGAGGCGGTGTAGCACACAGCTTACATTAGGTATGGTCACTATGTGTTGGGTGTGGGATCTCGGACACCACTTGGAATGGCTCTCTATTGCTTACTAACAGCACCTTATATTAGGCCTTATTAGGGGTGGTGCAGTAGTTTTCCTTTAGCAACATTTTAGCAACATTCACATCATCAGTGTCATTTGTGCAGCAGAGCCGGTGTTGGGTTGCATTATTTGTATTATTTTTACATCATTTTGGTTCAGCCCCACCACACATGGAGATATGTATTTGACATATATTATTTACATTGTAGTGATCATACCGTAGTGTGCACAATTTTATCTCACCTTGTGTTATTTTAATTTATGTAAAAAATTGTTTGATTTTGTGTATAATAAGAATAATTTGTGGTTTATCAGTGAATTTTGCCTCGTTCTTTTGGGAAATATTGTATACTAGCCTGAGGCGGGCTAGCAGGGTTGTTGTAGGAGAATACTACTACTCCCAGCCCTACAGCTACTACTTCCCCAAGCTCTCCAAAATAGTAAGAAGTACAGGCTCTTCATATATAGAAAAAAGATGTGCAGGGCACTCACTGTAAAACTTTACTTTTATTTAATCCATGTAAAAAATCCATTACAAGGGATAATGACAGCAGGAACGGCAGCACCAGGCGTCTGGAGAAGCATACTGACGTACTCGAAACAGCTGTAACGCCGCCGCATGGTGCTGGCGTTCCTGACGTCCTTAACCCGTGGAATGAATTTTTAACATGGATTAAATAAAATTTTTACGGTGAGTGCCCTGCACATCTTCTTTTTTCTATATATGAAGTAAGGGTGGAGAGGACACCCTGCTGGTACTTTTATGAACTCAATTTTGCACATATTGGACTGATCTCTATAGGCCAGTGCTTCTCTAACTTTTTCTACTGGAGCCTCACCCAACAGACCAAGGCAATGCCCGGGCCTCACCAGACTGACCAAGAGGATGCCTGGGCCTCACTATCTGTGGTGAAAGTCCATTTGAAAGCTGAAAACAATGCTAGGGCTACCTTTCACTCATCTTCCAAGCTCTGTATGCTAATAAAGCAAGTACAAAATAAATTAATAATGTTGCTAAAATGGAGATTTTGGAGGACTGTGCAGATCATAGTTACTTTTGTGAAAACTGGCTTCCCAGCTGGGCCTCACCAACAACTAGGGGGCGCCTCACTGGTGAGGCCCGCCTCACAGTTTTGAGAAGCACTGCTATAGGCGATAGGCCGATCATTGTCTCTATCACATTGGACACCCAGCCCTACAGCTTCTACTGCCCCCAGCTGTATAGCTACTACTTCTCAGCTGTATAGCTACCACTACCCCAGTTCTACAGCTACCATTACCCCCTGCCCTGCTGCTGCCACTACCCCCTGCCCTACAGCTACCACTACCCCCAGCCCTACAGCTACCACTACCCCCAGCCCTACAGCTACCACTACCCCCAGCCCTACAGCTGCCACTACCCCCTGCCCTACAACTACCACTACCCCCAGCCCTACAGCTACCACCAGGGCCGATTCTAGGTTCTATGCTGCCTGAGGCGAAAATTGAAACTGCGCCCCTTCCCTCGCAAACACAACTATATACCAGCAGTGAACATTGCATATATAACTACATACCAACAGTGCATACAGAACTATATAACAGAAGTGCATACACTAAAGGTATGTTCACACTGAGTAAAACAGGTGGAATTCCGCGGTGGAACTCTCCGCCGCAGGATCCCGCCTGTCTCACTGTCCCATAGCCCGTCTATGGGAGAGCGCTCGCTCCTCCGCAGCCGCCGCTCTCCGCTCAAAGAAATAACATGATACTGCAGAGGCGGCTGCAGAGGAGCATGTATAAGTGCCAGTCTTAATGGTGGTGACATATGGGGAGCCAAGTGTTAGAGACCCCCAGATAGTATAGGTCTCAGACTGCCTAATACTGCCAGCTTCAGACCCTCAATAATACTGTTAGCCTCAGAGACCACCTTACCCATATCATCATACTACTCCCCCCTTCATCCTCCATCATCATACTACTCCCCCCTTCATCCTCCTGCCCTATCATCATACTACTACCCCCACCTTTATCCTCCAGACCCTCCATCATCATACTACGACCCACTTTATCATCCTCCTGCCCTTCCATCATCATAGTACTTCCCCTCTCATCCTCCTGCCCTTCCATCATCATAGTATAACCCCCCTCATCCTCCTGCCCTTCCATCATCATAGTATAACCCCCCTCATCCTCCTGCCCTTCCATCATCATAGTATAACCCCCCTCATCCTCCTACTCTTCCATCATCATAGTATAACCCCCTCATCCTCCTGCCCTTCCATCATCATAGTATAACCCCCCTCATCCTCCTGCCCCCTCCATCATTATAGTACTACCACTCTCATCCTCCTGCCCTTCCATCATCATACTACAACCCCTCTCATCCTCCTGCCTTCCATCATCATAGTACTACCCCTCTCATCCTCCTTCCTCCTCCATCCTCATAGTACTACCCCTCTCATCCTCCTGCCCTTCCATCATCATACTACAACTACCCCTCTCATCCTCCTGCCCTTCCATCATCATAGTATAACCCCTCTCATCCTCCTGCCCCTCCATCATCATACTACAACTGCCCCTCTCATCCTTCTGCCCTTTCATCATCATAGTATAACCCCTCTCATCCTCCTGCCCTTCCATCATCATACTACAACTACTCCTCTCATCCTTCTGCCCTTTCATCATCATACTACTACCCCTCTCATCCTTCTGCCCTTTCATCATCATACTACTACCCCTCTCATCCTTCTGCCCTTTCATCATCATACTACTACACCTCTCATCCTTCTGCCCTTTCATCATCATACAACTTCTCCCTTCATCCTCCTCCTGTGCCTTCATCATCATACCACTAGCCCCTTCATCTGTATTTAAAACAAAAAAAGCCATACTCACCTCACCAGTATGGACCCTCTAGTCTTCCAGGGACTTCTCTCCCGCTCTGCATGGGTGACATCACTCGCGCTCGGCAGGGGGCGGGGCTTCACGCGGCAGGGGGCGGAGCTTCCCGGGACATGGTTTTGCCGGGGCTGTCTCGTCAGAATCAGGACAGTCCCGGCAAAACCTGAGGGCCCCCACCTGCTCCCCTCCTCACCATCCACCGCTTCTCCTTTCCCTCGGTGACAGAAGAAGACGCCACACAGGCCCCTTCCCCAGGCCAGGTCACAGCGCCATACACGCTCTCTGTTGTACAGCATTGTGACCTGGCCTGGGGGAGGGGCCTATCACCCAGCGGATGCCGTACAGTACAGGAGAGAGGATTACAGTGTGAGTGGGGGCGTCTTCTCCTGTCACCGAGGGCCCCGAGTCTGACGGCAGTGCATCCCTAGAAGCTGCAGAGCCGAAACTTCTAGAGATGCGGAAAGGGGGACACCTGAGCGGGCGGCGGGAGTCAAATGACAGGGCAGAAGTTGCCGCCCCTAAAGGGACCCCAGAATGTGCCGCCTGAGGCGGAATACTCATTCCGCCTCATGGCAGAAGCGGCCCTGGCTACCACTACCCCCAGCCCTACAGCTACCACTTGTCCCAGCTTTACTGCTGCCACTACCCCCATCACTAAAGCTACCACTAGCCCCAGTTCTACAGCTCCTGCTACCCCCGGCCCTACAGCTGCCACTACCCCCATCACTCAATCTACCACTAGCCCCATTCCTACAGCTACTGCTACCCCCAGTTTTACAGTCTGTGTCCCTCCTTTGTGGTTATAACAGGATTTATGGTGTCTGTAATGTTGTGTCCACACTGCACATGTGTCAGTCTAGTCTTACAGTATAGCAGCTATCTGACAGTAAATGGATGTTACACCTAACAACAAATCAGAGTACAGTCTACTTTATAAGTATACGTAACATTTATTTTTATTTATATAAAGGAGAACTCAGTAATAATGCAAAAAATAACATTTATTCTTACATCTGTAGGATGTGCTATTACTTCGCCCTGTTGTGTTTTTATTTAATTATTTTAACCCCCCCCCCCCCCCTCCTTGCAGCCCCCATACACCTGCATCGATTCATTCAAAAACTTATCTACTTCCTGTTTCAGCGACATCTTCATTTCCTCATTACTCACAGCGCTGTGTCTGTCGGCCACTATGGAGGATGGCCGGGCTGCTGTGTCTGTCGGCCGCTATGGAGGATGGCCGGGCTGCTCTGTCTGTCGGCCGCTATGAAGGATGGCCGGGCTGCTGTGTCTGTCGGCCACTATGGAGGATGGCCGGGCTGCTGTGTCTGTCAGCTGCTATAGAGAATGGCCGGGCTGCTGTGTCTGTCGGCCATTAAGGAGGATGGCCGGCTGCTCTGTCTGTCGGCCGCTATGGAGGATGACCGAGCTGCTGTGTCTGTCGGCCGCTATGGAGGATGGCCGGGCTGCTGTGTCTGTCGGCCGCTATGGAGGATGGCTGGGCTGCTGTGTCTGTCGGCCGCTATGGAGGATGGCCGGGCTGCTTTGTCTGTCGGCCGCTATGGAGGATGGCCGGGCTGCTGTGTCTGTCGGCCACTATGGAGGATGGCCGGGCTGCTGTGTCTGTCAGCCGCTATAGAGGATGGCCGGGCTGCTGTGTCTATCGGCCGTTATGGAGGATGGCCGGGCTGCTCTGTCTGTCGGCTATTATGGAGAATGGCCGGCTGCTGTGTTTGCCGGCCGCTATGGAGGATGGCCGGGCTGCTCTGTCTGTCGGCCGCTATCGATGATGGCCGGCTGCTGTCTCTGTCGGCCACCATGGAGGATGGCCGGGCTGCTCTATCTGTTGGCCGCTACGGAGGATGGCCGGGCTGCTGTGTCTGTCAGCCACTATGGAGGATGGCCGGGCTGCTGTGTCTGTCAGCCGCTATGGAGGATGGCCGGGCTGCTCTGTCTGTCGGCCGCTATGGATGATGGCCGGCTGCTGTCTCTGTCGGCCGCCATGGAGGATGGCCGGGCTGCTCTATCTGTTGGCCGCTACGGAGGATGGCCGGGCTGCTGTGTCTGTCAGCCACCATGGAGGATGGCCGGGCTGCTGTGTCTGTTGGCCGCTATGGAGGATGGCCGGGCTGCTCTGTCTGTTGGCCGCTACGGAGGATGGCCGGGCTGCTGTGTCTGTCAGCCACTATGGAGGATGGCCGGGCTGCTGTGTCTGTTGGCCGCTATGGAGGATGGCCGGGCTGCTCTGTCTGTTGGCCGCTACGGAGGATGGCCGGGTTGCTGTGTCTATCAGCCACTATGGAGGATGGCCGGGCTGCTGTGTCTGCCGGCCGCTACGGAGGATGGCCGGCTGCTGTGTCTATCGGCCGTTATGGAAGATGGCCGGCTGCTGTCTCTGTCGGCCACTGTGCTGCATGACATTGTCCTGGCTCTACAGGCAGACGGGGAAGCCTATAGTGGAATCCTCCCCCATTACAGCATGGAGGAGATGTTGCGGTTGGGGGAGAATTCCACTACAGGCTTCCCCATCTGCCCGTATAGCCATGACAATGTATTGCAACTCCCCCCCCCCCCCTGCCCCTCGCACGTGTTTCAGCAGCTCCTTAATGTGTGAGTGCGTGGGATTTCACTGTGCAAAAGAGGAGTGGCGGCTCCGGTCATCCTCAGGGCCCCAGCATCTCTGTGGCGCTGTAAGACGGGGGGGATTCCACTCCAGGCTTCCTCGTCTGCCTGTAGAGCCCATAGAGGGACAATGTGCAGCAGCACCCCCCTTGCTTACCAGCATCTCAGCGTCTCTGTAATGTGTCGGGAGGATTTCCCTCCAGGCTTCCCCGTCACCCCCTATGTCACTTTCCATCTACTGTGGCCCCCAGCTGTTGCACAGCTACAACTACCATTATGTCCTGGTGACATTACATGATGGGAGTTGTAGTTAGGTAACTTGGAAAGCTCCAGGTTGCAGAACTACAATTCCCATCTTGTACTGTCACCACAACATGAGGATGGGGCTTGTAGTTATGCAAACATGAGAGCTCCAAGTTGAAGAACTACAACTCCCATGATTATGTTGTGGGGACTATACTTTATGGGACTTGTAGTTTTACAGCTTGGAGCTCTCCTGTTTGCATAACTACAACTCCCATCTTGTACCACATATATTATTATTATAATAATTATTTTATTTAATTAGCATGACAGATCACACAGTAGATCCTGACCCAGTGATAGCATTGTCACATATTACTGCACATCTGGATAAAGTCTTAGGCCAGGCCCATGTATGTGTGCTATGTGATTTCCCTCTCCACCTTATGGGAGTATATTCCTTCCTATGTCCGCAGAGGTGCTGGAGATCACATAACACACACAGTGCATGAGCCCGGCCATAGACCACAGCCACCACCCAGCAGTTATCATGGCCAACTAAGCCCCGCCCCCTGCATGGAACATGGCAAAATGGCAGTTGGAAATGGCTGAACATGGGGAATAAGTAACAGGGTGTAAGGTATTTATAGCTCCCCATTCTACACATCTCCTCCCATCACCACTGTCTCCTATGGGGGGGGGGGGGGCACCTATGTGATCATGTGACCAGGGAGGAGTATCTACAGGTACAGATACTCCTGGACAGGACACCCCACTATGTACACAACCCATCTCTATACAAACATCCCACAGTGTATCCTATCTGCTATACCCTGCTATACTGGATGGGGAATTCTCACTCACATGTTCCTCGAAGACAACTGGAACGTCCTTTTCCTCTACGGACTGCTCCACGTCCATCTTCGGCTCTTCCTCCATATCTCTAAATCGCCTCCTGTCGCCAATCCCTCGCAGAAATCACCTGTGTGTGTGAAAAAAATAAAGATTACATGGAGAAAACTGATTGAAAAATAGAAAATAACAAAAAATACCAGGAGCCAATGGATGTGTGTACTTACGATCCAACTCCTAATAAAGCTCTGAAGGGTCCAGTAGCTGTTCTATTATGATGTCATATTTCTTTTGTTTTGTTTTTTAAATAAACTTTATTTAAACATCTGGATACAAACACTTGTACTAACCATATAATGCAATATCACTGATATAAACATTACATACATAATGAACAATTGGCCATTGGCGGGAATTTCTATTTTTGTTTGGATGAATAAGATCTTGGTCTATGCGCTCGGCTGTAGTATTTTAATATGGTTTATACTGATACTTGATAATGTTGCTCAAACAAACAAAAAAACATTTAGCAAAAGGTTTCAGCCCCTTCCTATAAGAATATTTTTCCCTATATAATTACTATTTTATTAATAGTTTTATATAAGGGTAATAAGTGATTATTATTACATATCTGCCGCTACTTTCCCGCCTGCTCTGCCTGTGTAGGGTTCAGGTCTCTTTTGGGGTTTAGTGTTTACGTTCATCTTGATTATTGTGCACAGTTTGCCATAGGCGGCCATTATAACAAATATGTGTATTGAGTAGTCCAGTCCCCTACACTCCTCAACACACTTGTTACAGGGGGCATATCTAGTTGTAAGGGTCATTCTAACTGGTTATAGGGGGATTCTATCTGACTACAGGGGCACACTGTATCTGGCTATAGCAGACATGGAATTTGATCCAGGTAGCATATCTAGTAGCAAGGGGTAATGTATCTGGTTATAGGGTTATTGTATGTGGCTGCAGGGTTCATATCTAGCTTCTTAGGAAATTGTATCTCTCTACAGGGGGCATCTGTGTCTACATGGGCATTGTAACTATATACAAGATGCCTCATATCTCAATACAAAGGTATATCTGACTGTTGCACCTCATTACAGGGGGCATATGTAGTAGCATGGGGTATTGTATCTGGCTACAGGAGGCACAATGGATTGATGGGCAGGTAAGTTTAACTTTGTGTTAGCAAGGAAGGCACTGCTTTTGGTTATATGGGGAATATCTGGCTACAGGGGGCATTGTATCTGGTTTTAAAGTATCTGACTAGGAGGGAACATTGCATTTGGTCATAAGGATCATATCTGGTTGCATGGGATGTTGAATCTGCCTGTAAGGAGCATTGTATCCAGCTACTGAGGCATTATTACAGGCTATAGGGGGCCTATCTGTCTACAGGGACCACTGTATCTGGCCGCAGGTGGCATATCTAGCTGCTGGGGCATTATTATTGGCAATAGGGAATGTTATTGTGGGATCTGATCTTGGAAGGATATGCTTACAGAGCCTATGGCTGCAGTGTGATCATAGTCCTTGGGGGTCTGCATGTCGTGATCCCTGCATGTGTGGGTCTGCATGGCGGGATCCCTGCATGTTATTTGCAAGATGTATTTTTGCTGCTCTTTGGCAGTTTTAGAAAAATGCAGCAGGCTGAGGGTTTGGCATTTTTTTGGGGAAACTGCAGCATTTTTTTCCCAAAGACTTCAATGGAAGGCTTCAGCTCTACTAAAATATGCCATAGGTTATGCATATGGTGGTTTTTAGTAGCGCTTTTCAGGAAGAAAAAAAAAAAAATCGCCACTGGTCAGCAGGGGGTTAACTGAACCCTCTGTGGGTCAGACTGTGCTTCGTTCCGGGAAAGGGGTGAGCTTAACTTACCATCCGGTCTTCTCCCTGTCTCCTTCTCATGAGCAGCTGAGCAGGGACACTGCTTTAGCCACTGATTGGCTGAGATGACGCTGGAGCATCGTCAGCGTAGCCAACCTGCGGCTACAATAGTGGCTCCATATTTAAAGAAGCAGAGCCTGGCACACTTGTATCTCAGAGTGCCAGTATCTGCTGAAGATAGAAGACGTCAGGGTGAGTATCAATAGGGCCCCCCTTCTCCCCAGCACTATACCCATCCCAGCAAGGAAGGGGAGCAAGTAATCCCTTTCTTGCTGGGATGGGTACAATGTAACATCAATGTGGCCCCCATGGGGTTAATTTAGGATGCCATGCATCCTCACTTAACCCCCTGGGGGCCACATTGTTTAGTCTGGCACACAAGGGATTAAGTATGGATGTCATGCGTCCATACTTAACCCCTTGTGTGCCATACTGTAAGCAGCATCTACTAAGAATAGCCGAATCAAAAGAGTCACCGACACTACAGGTCCCAGCATAGAGGTGTATATGGTCCGCACTCCCTTCTTCTTTGGTGTAGATAGTGCTCAGCAGTACAGCAGTTCACAACGATTATTGCATATAGAAGATTGTCCTCAGCGGCACTCACCATAAAATTCACCTTTATTGGAATACAAACATGCTTTAGAGGAAACGAGAGGAGGCTCTCTCCCCACCTACGGACGTTTCACACCTGTCTGGCACTTTCTCAAGGCATCATCATGTTTCCTGTAAAGCATGTTTGTATTCCAATAAAGGTGAATTTTATGGTGAGTGCTGCTGAGGACAGTCTTCTAAATGCAAGCATCTACTAAGATGCTGCCTACTGTAAGATGCAGAGCACCTACCACAACAATGGGTGTTCTGCTCCTGGATTTTTTTGGGTGTGTTTTTCCCTTTTGTTTTTCAGATATCGGTATCTTATGGATTACATCGGATTCGTTGGACTATGTTGTTTACCAGTGTTGTTTTATATTGAAATAGAATGGGCAAGGTAGGGTGTGGGGGTGTTCTTTTTTAAATAAAATAATATTCACTATTGTGTTGTGTTTTATTTTTCTTTACTTTCAGACTTAGTAATGTATTCCATCTAGCAGACAGCTTCCTCTAATAAGTCGGGCCTAATGTAAGCCGGTATAAAATAGCAAACACTAATCAGTAAATCAGTTAACCCCATGGGGGCCACAATGATGTCACAATGTGCCCATGCCAGCAAGGAAGGGATTAATTGTCCCCCTTCCTTGCTGAGATGAGTACAGTGCTAGGTGGAGGAGTGGGCCCCTATTGATACTCACTCCGACATCTTCGGCAGAGCCTGGCACACTGACATCCAAGCTTGCCAGGCTCTGCCTCTTCGCTGATCTGGCTACACTGACGATGCTTCGGCATTATCTCAGCCAATCAGCGGCTGAAGCAGTGTCCCTGCTCAGCTGCTGATTACAAGAAGAAGACGGGGAGAAGACTGGAGGGCAAGGTAACCAACCCCTGGCCCCCCTTCTCCGGGTCACTTAACCCCTTCCTTTCTGGAGCGGGTGCATTTGGGTCATCATTTTGACGCCCACGTTCGAGGAAAAACGCTGACCCGAAAAACAGCCAATGTCACACAGAGACTTTCACATTGCAAGGTGAAAACACAGAAAAAACGCCATGCACAAAACACCTACGTGTGAAGTCACCCAAAAACATTTCCCACTATCTGAACATGAAAATGATTTCTTGCCTATGGAGATTCTATGATGTTCTCTGATTGCTCAGTATAACATTTCCCACATTCTGCAAATGAAAATAGTCTCTTGCCTATGTGAGATATTTTTATTTTTTTATATATATTTTTTTTTATTAAATAGTTTTTTGTTTTTTTTTCAAACAATTCAAAGTTACATCTTTGATTCATTATTACAAAAATCCAATATACACATTATACAATCGCATAAAAATTTTACATTTACTTACAAACAATAACCCTAAAGGACAGAGAGGGATATAACATATATATTTTAAAAAATCAACACACTATTCTAATCCTGAAGTGGTAGATAATGTTACGTCTCTGTGTCATCTGTCCATTTGCCCCATAGATAAACAGAGGTTTTGGGGTTTTTTTTACTTAAAAAGGAAATCCTTTCATACCTCTGTACCTTTTATCTAGGTTTCCCCAGTGGGATATTAATGTCGGGCGGCAATAATCCAGCTCCAGAGAATCTTGCTGTGTGGATAGTGGGAATTTGGAGTAGCGTGTCTGATGGCTACAACAAAGCAACTGAAGGATCTTTCATGCAGCCCAATTGCTCAATTTCTCATGCCATGTAAATGCACTGCAAAGGGGTCACCTATCTCGCTGACCAGAGCTTGTATTGCGGCCCCTATGGCCCTCAGCTGACCTGTCTAATACACTGCGGAACATCACCATAGAAGAGGCTGTAGTCGTTACACTGAATACCTTTTATTTTTGTTTAATTAAAAACATTTTAAAGAGAAATACCTTTTATTACGGCCTCATACCGACTTGTGGAGAAAGAGTTCTTCAGCCAGGTTACTGCATACACATGAAATTTTGTGGCATTTCACTGGGTCTGCTGGGGGCTGTAGTGCTCAGTACATAGGCAGCTTCCCCAACCCTAAGTGCCCTATTAAGACAGCTTCAAATACAAAAACTGAAAGTAAAGAATAATAAAACACAACACAATAGAGAAAAGTATTTTATTTAAAAAAAAAGAACACCCCATACCCCTCGTAGACCATTTTATAAAAAAAAAAAAACATAAAAAACATGCTGGTCATCAAAATAGTCCAATGAATCTGACGTAATCCACAGGATACCGATATCTGAAAAACAGAAGAGAAAAACACATAAAATAAATGCCAGTAGCAGAACACCCATCATTGTGACAGGTATTCTGTACCTTACAGCATGCAGCATCTTAGCAGATGCTGCCTACAGTATGGCACACAAGGGGTTAAGTCAGGGCCGTATTTACCACTAGGCACCCGTGGTCCGGTGTTTTTATTTTTGGAAGTCTCCCACCTCTCTTTCTGGCGGGGGGGAGTAGAGTGAGGGAGACTGGTAAGATGGTGTTAACCAGGCACAGTATGGTAGTGTTATCCAGTCACAGTATGGTGGTATTGATCAGCTCTGGTGTGGCAGTGTCAAATGTGACACCTGGAGCTATTACCTACCAATTTACCAATCCTGTGGTGGGGCATCTTCAAGTTTAGTGCCTAGGGCAGCAGCAGCTGCTAATACGGTCCTGGGATACATATGCATAGTTGCCAACAGTCCCGTTTTCGCCGGGACTGTCCTGGATTTGACAGGCCAGTCCTCACTAAGTAATGTCCTGGGTTTGCCCCGGTAAGCTCCGCCCCTGTGACATCACGCCCCACCCCGTGATGGCCCCCAATGCATTGAAGCCTAAGCATAGGCTTTTTGGCTGTAGGCTGTATATTCTGCCTCCAGCCACCAGAGGCCGCTCTCTCCTCCCAGCTACAGGACCTGACAGTGAGGTCACTCACTCCTGCCTCTGGGATAGAAGAGCAAGATGGCCGTGTGCTGCAGGGAGCCAGGTAATAAGGTGTCCACATGAGGGGGATTATGCTGAAGGACTGGTATACACTATATACCAGTCACAGCTCTGATTAGCAGTCTGATTACCAGTATACTAGCCTCTCACCCCAGTGTATAGTTTATAATCCCCCTCATGAGGGCACTTCATTATACCACCAGTATTATACAGTGTTGTGAGACTGCTGGTATACTGAGGAGCCCACATGAGGGGGATAATGCTGAAGGAGATAACGCTATGTACATTGGTATGAGAGGCTAGTATACTGGAAGACTGGTAATCACAGCTGTGACTGATATACAGTGTCCTAGCCTCTCACACCAATGTATATAGCTTTACCTCCTTCAGCATCATCCCCTCATGTGGGCCCCTCAGTATACCAGCAGCCTCGCAGTACTCACTGTATTATACTGGTGGTATAATGAGGGGCCCACATGAGGGCATGATGCTGAAGGATGATGAGGGGCATGATGCTAAAGTCTGCCCCAGTCACCCTCCAGTCTGCCTCAGCCACCCCAAGTAGCCCCCAGTCACCCTCCAGTCTGCCTCAGCTACCCCAAGTAGCCCCCAGTCACCCTCCAGTCTGCTTAAAGAGGACCTGTCACCCCCCCGTGAAGGGGTGACAGGCTCCCAACCCCCCGTTAGAGCCCCCTATACTTACCTCATTGCGCCGGGTCCCGCTTCCTGAGCCGGTCGGGTGACTGAGATTTCAGCCCCCAAAGGCCGGCGCGCTCGCTCACAGGAGAGGCCGATGCTCGGGATGCTTTTACCTATCTGGCTGATTCTGAGATTGTTTTCTCGTGACATATTGTACTTCACATTTCTGGTAAATTGGAGTCGATACTTATAAGGAATCTTTATGAAAAAAAACACCAAAATAACGTGAAAAATATTGAAAAAATGCATTTTTCCAACTTTGGAACTTTTCTGCTTATACAGAAAATGGTTATGCCACATAAATTATATATTAAATAGCATTAGCAACATGTCTACTTTATGTTGGCAGCATTTATTAAACAGTATTTCATTTTTTTTAGACAATAGGAAGCTTAAAACATTAGCAGCAATTTTCCAAATTTTCAGTAAAATTTCAAAATCAGATATTTCCAGGGACCTGTTCAGGTTTAGGCGAGGTTCAGACTATGTAACTGTGCGGCTGTATTTGCGGCTGTAATGGTGCGGCGGTATTTTTGGTGGTTCATGCGTACGCTGGAAAGTATAGGATATACGGCTGCACAGTGCACACTATGTATGAATCTACGGCCCGATCGTAAACGGACCCGTAAAAAATGAACAAGACCATTGTTTGCGGCTGGACATGCGGCCGAGGATTGACAGGCGGTCCGTACGGAGTACTTCAAAAATAGCCGGCAATGATGCCGAATGCCGATGCCGAATCCATCATTTGGCAATTAAATATACTGTTAAAATAAATAGATATATAAATAAATGTATATTTATATATATATTTATTTTTTGACAGTATATTTAATTGCACAATGATGGATTCGTTAGAATTAAATTATTGACCAACGAAACTGAATTTATTTCATCGAAAATGTGTTTTATTAATTAAATATTAATTAGTACAGGAAGCTCCATAAGCCGTTAATTCATATGCCGGCAATAGAGCTTTCTGTACTAATCATCACTTTACTTTAATGAAAACATCAAATGTTTCTTCTAATTATGTTATCACAATAGCATTATTAGAAGAAACATTTAGAATTATATGTGCGCTCAGCTGATTGGCTGATCGGCTCAGCGCACATATAATGAGCCGGTCCGCAGTACAGTCACTTCACTGTGCTGCGGACCAGCGAAGAGGACACATCGGGGTGAGTATAGAGCTCTCCCCACCCCCTCCCCAGCACTGCACCCCTCCCCGCAAGGAAGGGGGGGGCAGTTAACCCCTTCCTTGCGGGGATGGGTGCAGGCGGACATCAGTCTGGCCCCCAAGGGGTTAAGGGGGATGCAATACATCCTCCCTTAACCCCTTGGGGGCCAGACTGTAAGCAGCGATCTGTAAAGATGCTGCATACTGTAAGGTGCACAACACCGCTCACAATGATGGGTGCTCTTGTTTGTGTGTTTTTTTGTGTGTTTCTCCCTTTTTGTTTTTCAGATATCGGTATCCTGGGGATTACGTCGGATTCCGTGGACTATGTCGATGACCAGCGTTTTTTTAATGTTTTTTTTAAATAAAATGGTCAATAAGGGGTGTGGGGGTGTTTTTATTTGAATAAAAAATTTTTTTAACTTGTGTCTTGTCTTTATTTCTTTACTTTATAGACTTAGTAGTGGAAGCCGTCTAATAGACGGAATCCATTACTAAGTTGGGGCCTAGTGTTAGCCGGTATAAAATGGCTAACACTAACTCCCTATTATTACCCCAGTACCCAATGCCACCAGGGGTACTGGGAAGAGCCGGGTGCCAGTGGTCCCGGAGCGTCAAAATTGGCGCTCCTGGACCGGGCGGCAGCAGGCTGGTAAGATTTAGGCTGGGGAGGGCCTAAACCAATGGCTCTTCCCACCCTGGTGTTACCAGGTTGCTGTCGTTTGGTTTTTAACCCGGCTGATTATAAAAATAGGGGGGACCCTATGCGTTTTTTTTAAATTATTTATTTATTTAAAAAAAAAAACGCATAGGGTCCTCCCTATTTTTATAACCAGCCGGGTTAAAAACGACAGCAGCCTGGTAACACCAGGGTGGGAAGAGCCATTGGTTTAGGCCCTCCCCAGCCTAAATCTTACCAGCCTGCTGCCGCCCGGTCCGGGAGCGGCAATTTTGACGCTCCGGGACCACTGGCACCCGGCTCTTCCCAGTACCCCTGGTGGCATTGGGTACTGGGGTAATAATAGGGGGTTAGTGTTAGCCATTTTATACCGGCTAACACTAGGCCCCAACTTAGTAATGAATTCCGTCTATTAGACGGCTTCCACTACTAAGTCTATAAAGTAAAGAAATAAAGACAAGACACAAGTTAAATTTTTTTTTTATTCAAATAAAAACACCCCCACACCCCTCATTGACCATTTTATTAAAAAAAAACAAAAAAACAACCGCTGGTCATCGACGTAGTCCACCGAATCCGACGTAATCCCCAGGATACAGATATTTGAAAAACTAAAAAGGAGAAACACACAAAAAACACACAAACAGGAGCACAACACCCATCATTGTGAACGGTGTTGTGCTCCTTACAGTATGCAGCATCTTTACAGATCGCTGCTTACAGTCTGGCCCCCAAGGGGTTAAGGGAGGATGTATTGCATCCCCCTTAACCCCTTGGGGGCCAGACTGATGTCAGACTGCACCCATCCCAGCAAGGAAGGGGTTAAGTAACCCCCTTTCCTTGCTGGGAGGGGTGCAGTGCTGGGAAGGGGGTGGGGAGAGCTCTATACTCACCCCAATGTGTACTCTTCGCTGGTCCGCGGCACAATGAAGTCACTGTACTGCGGACCCGCTAATTATATGTGCGCTGAGCCGATCAGCCAATCAGCTGAGCGCACATATAATTCTAAATAATTCTTCTAATAATGCTATTGTGATAACATAATTAGAAGAAACATTTGATGTTTTCATTAAAGTAAAGTGATGATTAGTACAGAATGCTCTATTGCCGGCAATATGAATTAACGGCTTACTGGAGCTTCCTGTACTAATTAATATTTAATTAATAAAACACATTTTCGTTGAAATAAAATCAGTTTCGTTGTTCAATAATTTAATTTAAACAAATCCATCATTGTGCAATTAAATATACTGTCAAAAAATAAATATATATATAAATATACATTTATTTATATATATATTTATTTTAACAGTATATTTAATTGCAAAATGATGGAATCGTTTAAATGTAATTATTGAACAATGAAAGGGACTTTATTACAACGAAAATGTGTTTTATTAATTCAATATATTAAACATGAGAGGCAGCGGCATACTGCAGAGGATCGCAAACCCCGGTAATAGCGATTCATGTAAACTGTTTCCCTGCTTTCCCAGATGCATCCAGAGGTGTTTGCATCACTTTCTTAAGATTTTATTTGTTATTTTTAGTTGAACCAGATTTCCAAGTAAATGACCGTATGTTTTCAGCCGCATGTCTATTTTTTTCCCACGGCCGTAGTTTCATCCGCACATTTACAGCCGCATAAAAAATACAGCCGCACACATAAATAGTGTGAACATAGCCTTAGAGTGTATGATGGAAGGGACACGCGAATCCAGCCCCCAGATGCCCCCCCATCCTCCGAGTTAGTGGGAAGATCGTTTGGGACCTGATCTTCCCACTGCTGGATAAAGGTTACCACCTGTACAGATATAGCTTTTATACCAGCACCCCCTCTTCCGGTCCCTCGCTGCCCGAGCTACTGTAGCTTGTGGCGCAATCGAAAAACATCAGAAGCAGTAATAGAGCCCTAATATTTAGCAGCAATGTAGCGGACCAGCGCTTCTGGATATGAAGGACCCCGTATCGCATCAGGGCAACATTTTCCAGGTGACGTCCCCCACACTGGAAAACAGGAGACCCCAGAAGAAGCGCAGAGTGTGGCGTAACAGGGGGATCAGGAAGGACACCATTTACCAGTGTGACACCTGTCCTGATCCCCCCGGCCTCTGCATACAGGATCGCTTCAAGGCGTACCACATGTCATTGGAGTTCTACAATTTCTAAATCCTATCCCTTATTCCTTTTTCAGGGGTCATGTTGATCAATGGATTAATTCGATTTTTGGAGTCGGGAAGGAATTTTTTTTCCAGTGATGAGGCTACTGTCGTCTCCCTCACAAGGGTTTTTTGCCTTCCTCTGGATCAACATAGGTTAATTTTGATGGACACCTGTCATTTTCAGCCTTATAAACTAATAATTGGCCTAATACCCCCAAATAAATTAAAAATGGTCCCTTTTCCCCAACTAAATAGGCATGGCTGCCATTCCCATTAGAGGCTTGCCATGATGCAATTACAAAGTCCTTGTTCTGCCAGGAGAGTAGAAACCCCCCACAAGTGACCCCATTCTGGAAACTACACCCCATAAGGAATCTAACAAGGGGTGCAGCCGGGATAAGGCCCCCTGGTGACGGGCACATTTGTGCCGTGAAAAGGAAAAAAATTGTATTTTTCACTTTCACAGCACATGTTCTACAAATGTGCCCATCACCAGTGGGGTCCATATTCTCACTGCTCCCCTTGTTAGATTCCTTGAGGGGTGTAGTTTCCAAAAAGCAGTCACTTGTGGGGCGTTCCTAGTGTCCTGGCAGTACAGGAGCTTTGTAATTGCGACATGGCCTCCATCCTCTATTCCAGTCTCTAAATGGCGCTCTGTCCCTTTGGTGGCTTGCCCTGTGCCCATATGGCACAATATATCCACATGTGGACATTACCCAAGGGTAATTACCCTACACGTTTTGCATTTGTATTCCCTTTTAACCCCTTTTAAACACAATTGGTAGAGCAATTTCCCCCGAGTACGGAAATACCCCACATGTGGACATAAGGCGCCATGCGGCTGCAAGACGGGCTTTTGGAGGCTGGATTTGGCTGGAATGGATTTTCAAGGGCCATGTTGTATTTAAAAGGACCCTGTGTTGCCAAGACAGTTGAAACTCTCCACAAGTGACTCCATTATGGAAACTACCCCCCTCAGGGAATGTAACAAGGGGTGCAGTGAGCATATGGACCCCACTGGTAACGGGCACAAATGTGGAAATGTAGGTTTAGCCTTTAATTTTTTATTTTCACAAGGGGTGAAAATAAAAAAAACACAAAATGTGTAGAGCAATTTTCCCTGAGTCCGTAAATACCCCACATGTGGACATAAAGCGCCATGTGGGTGCAGGGCAAGCCTCCGAAGGGAAGGAGCGCCATTTGGATTTTGGAGGCTGGATTTGGCCAGAATGGATGATAAACGCCATGTTGCATTTACAGAGCCCTCGTGCTGCCAAGACAGTAGAAACCCCCCACAAGTGATCCCATTCTGGAAACTACACCCCATAAGGAATCTAACAAGGGGTGCAGTGAGGATATGGACCCCACTGGTGACGGGCACATTTGTGCAGTGAAAGTGAAAAAATGTAACTTTTCACTTTCACGTCACATTGTTCCACATTTGTGCTAGTGGGGTCCATATCCTCACTGCACCCCTTGTTAGATTCCTTGAGGGGTGTAGTTTCCAGAATGGGGTCACTTGTGGGGGGTGTACAGTGTTTTGGCAGCACGAGGGCTTTGTAAATGCGACATGGCCCTTGAAATCCTTGAAATGACGAAATATAACGGAGGCGTTGAAATTCACTAGGCGCTCCTTTGTATCTGAGGCTTGTGGTTGCGTCAAATAGCGCAATAGGGCCACATGTGGGGTATTTCTATAAACTGCAGAAACGGGGCAATAAATATTGGGGTGCATTTCTCTGGTAATAGGTTTATAATTATGAAAGATATTGGATTATAGTTAAATTTTCAATTTTCTTACACACTTAGCTTTTATTTCTGTGACCTAAAGGGTTAAAACACTTTCTGGATGTGCTTTTGCACAGTTTGAGGGGTGCAGTTTCTGAAATGGGGTGCTTTGTGGGGCTTCATAACATACAGTCCCCTCACATACACTTCAAACGTCAACTGGTCCCTTGAAAAATCAGATTATGAAACTCTTGTGAAAATGCTGCTAAACTTTGAAGCTTCTATTGTCTTATAAAGTTGAAGGCAAGTTTAATAAATGCCGCCAACATAAAGTAGACTTATTGCTTATGCTATTTAATATATAATTTATGTGGCATAATCATTGTACTCAGCACAAAATTTCAAAGTTAGAAAAAGTGCAATTTTTCACGTTATTTTGGGGTTTTTCATAAACATAGGCTGTAAGTATCGACTCAAATTTACCAGAAATATAAAGTATAACTATCTGAGAATGAGCCGGATAGGTAACAGCATCCTGAAGTTATTAATGGATAAAGTGACACACGTCATATTCCTGAAATTTGGTCCGGTCCTTAAGGCCATTTTGGGCTCTGTCTTTAAGAGGTTAAAAAAATCTCAAGTCTTTCAGTACTTATCATCTGTTGTATGTCCTGCAGGAAGTGGTGTATTCTTTCAAGCCTAGAGAGCAGGAGAGGTTTTCTACATGGATTTGCTACTGCTCTGGACAGTTCCTGACATGGACAGAGGTGGCAGCACAGACTGGAAACAATATACCACTTCCTGCAGGACATACAGCAGCTGATAAGTACTGGAAGACAGAAAATATTTAAATAGAAGTAAATTACAAATCTATATAACTTTCTAACACTAGTTAATTTTAAAGAAAACATTTTCTCTAGAGAATTTTACCTAGTTGAGCTTAAATATATCACCACATTGGTATCATACACTAACTATTATTGACTATATGAGTGCTATTATAATGTTAGTGTACAGATCCTGTGTAGACCTTGTATCTGACCACTGTATGGCGGTATTATTGGTTATATGAGTGCTTGTATAGTGGTAGTGTACAGATCCTATAGCTGGTATCTGACCACTGTATGGCAATATTTTTGCATGTATGTGTGTTTGCATAGTTGTAGTGTTGTACAGATCCTGTGTAGACATTGTATCTGACCACTATATGGCGGTATTATTGGTCATATATGTGCTTGTATAGTAGTAGTACACACATGATCATGTCATTAGGTAAATCCTAGCTATTTTATTTTTCTTGTATTGTTCATAGTGTAATTTACAAATGAATGTGAGAAGTGATAGTTGGCTCCATCCTAGGTGTTGTGTGACATTGTGTATTTTCTGTCATATGGCAGGGATTATATTGAATAAGGGCTGCTGGGATATCACTGCCGCACCTGCTATTTAGTCCCAGTCCAGCCCTGCTCCTAGGTCTGGATGAGCCCCGTACACTAGGTTCCATACCTACTCTAACTTAGGGGTTATCCAGGATAAGAATAAACACAGCTACTTTCTTGCAAAAACAGCACCAGCCCTGTCCTCAGGTTGTGTGTGGTACTACAATTCACTACTGCTAAACCTGAGCCAAACTGAGGACAGGAGAGGTGCTGTTTCTGGAAGAAAGCGGACATGTTTTTCTAAGCCTGGATAAGACTTTAGTCGCCTTCCGACATGAGTCGCTCACCTTCAAGCGCTGCACTTGTCTGGTTATTCTGATATCTATCTATTGCGTTTTTATGAGAGAGAAAAGAAGTAGATTTAGAGCCCTTTGTACTGGGTGCCTTACTTAGTCTGGCCTCTCCCCTTTGACCTTTCTGGCACGGGAGACCCCACCAGGAGCATTAACTCCAGCCAGCTTAGCTCAATGGATCACTAAGGCACGCAAGCTCCCTCACCACGTCAAGGTGAAGGCACAAAGAGGGAGCCCTCCCACCCTCCCACAAGCTCTACAAAGTCTTACGTAGCTTGTGCTTAACCAGAATCTAGTGGTTTTAGTTAAGTTTAAGTCTAGTTGGTTTAGTTAGTTTAAATCTGGTCTAGTTAAAGATTTAAGTCCGATGCTTAAGTTAAGTTAAGTTAAGATTAAGTTGTTAAAATTTAGATTGGAGCAGAGATCAGTTCAGGTGATGCTCTACATGTAGATATCGTCATCATCATTATCAGCATCTTCTTTGTCAGTAATGACGGGATGATATTGATTTGACCACTCCGGGCACACAAAGCTGAACTTATTAAACATTTGCTGATCTTCAGGTTTGATGATGTTTGGTGGTTCAGCAAATTTCATAGGTTCTTCAGCATTGAGGTCAACAGAGGATGTCATCATAATTGCTGGTGGAACAATTCTCCCGGCTTCCACGTCCTCCCAATTGATATCCGAGAAGAATGGATGGCTCCTGATGTCCTCTTTGACTCCCAGCCGCTCGAACTGGTCTTTACGCAGCAGGCTTTTTAAGATGTTAACTGCGTCGTCAGTAAGGGACTTTGGGTAGTCTGGAGTATGACAGAGGACAGAGATTTCTGTTTCGGTCTGGTCTCTTCCATAAAATGGACGCTTGAAGGTCAAAAGATTGTAGAGGATGACGCCAATGGCGAAATAGTCGACTCCTCTCCCATGTAGCTGGCGTTTTATCATCTCTGGGGCTGCATATCCTGGTGTACCTCCGCACACAGTTCTGGTCAGGCTATACGCATTTGTCACAGCAAAGCCGAAATCTGTTATTTTTATGTGGCCTTCTCTGGTGAGAAGTATATTTTCTGGCTTCAGGTCCCGATGGATAATATTTCTTCTGTGCAGGAACTCTGTGCCACATACCACTTCGGCTGTGATGAACTTTACTGTGTCAGTATCAAGAGGCGAGTGGTTTTTGACAAATTCAAACAGGTCCCCTCCGGTGGCCAGTTCCATCACATAACAGGCAAAGTTTTGCGTGTGAAAGGCGGCCAAGCCATGGATCAAGTATGGGCTTTCATGAGATAGTGACAGGATATGGCGTTCTTTAAAGCTGACGTGCCTCTTCTCTGTCACTTTAATGGCAACAAATTCACTGCGGATGATGTCTTTTGCCAAGAGGACTTTACCGAAGGTTCCTTCTCCCAGTGAATGGTAGAAGGTGAAGCAGTCCAATGTTAGGGGGACTGTAACAGGTGAGGTCTCTTTAGAGTTGTCAGGGTCTTCTTTGGATGACGGATTCCTGATGTTACTGGGTCCTGGCATTTCACAGGAACGTTCTTCATTGAGTTTAGATGTTCCTCTCCATTTTGAATTAATGATCCATTCCCAACATTTTTGCAGTTGGGCTAAGAACGGGATCTTGGCACTTTTCTGGGCTTCATGGTCCTTCTTCGGTCCGTCGTGGTCCTTCTTCGGTCCGTCGTGGTCCTTCTTCGGTCCTTCCTCTTCGGTCTCCTGTTGATGCTTCTCTTCATATCGTGCCATATAGTGCTGGGCATACAGGAACTCCACGCTATGAATCCGGTCACACAATTCCTGATATTCTTCTTCCATAGCTATTTGGCCCACATAGTGCAAGGCACATATGTCATCCATGTTGTTGGTTTGGTCACACCATCGTTCGTAGTCCTCTAACGTGGCTTCTTGTTCAGCGTAGTATAGGGCCCTCAGGTCATCCAGGTTGTGGCACTGGTCACACAGTAGTTGGTGCTCCTGCAGTATGGCTTCCTGTATACGGCTATCTGTTACAAAGGAAAAGGATAGATGTGTGAATTAATAGAAAGAGGTCATATAGGGAATATAGGAGGCTTATTTTTACAGAGTGGACACAGAGAGGTAATAATACTACAGAGGGGGCAAAGAGGGGTCCTAATTCCACTGAGGGGACGCAGCATGTCATAATACTACAAAGGGGGCACAGAGGAGATTCTATAGGACAGAGGGGTCTCCGAAGCATCCTATTATTACAGTGGGGGCAGAGACAGCTTTACTACTACATAGAAGGTATAGTGGGTCCAAATATCAAAGAGGGGCCCTAGTACTAAAGAGGGGACACAGAGGCATTGTTATAATACAGATACATCCTACTAACACAGAGGGGGCAAAACAGGTCCCAGTGCTATAAAGGGGGCACAGAGGGGTCATTATACCTCCCAGAGGGTGATGGGGTTAGTGATGTTACAGAGAGGGAAAGCGGAAAACATTACAAATTGGTGCGAAATTCAGTCCCTAGTTTCTGGCCATATGCCATGTACTGCCGCTTTAATGCCCTTTTGTCACCGAGAAAACCACAATGAATGTACACTGCAATACATTACTTTTACTATACATATATTATAGTATTGCAGTATATTGTACTAGCTGAGTCTGTTGGGAATGGAAAGTGGAATCTGATTGGTTTCTAGGGGCAACTGAGACAGTTTCACTTCCCACCATGTTTGATAAATCTCCCCCAATGTTCTTTATCCTGTATGGTGAACGTGGGGCATGAAAAACATCCACACATCCCACAATAAAAGTGAAAAAGGACGATAAACTTCTATGGACAGCAGCTTCAGTTTATATTCCTGGGATATAAAAGATGGCTGCCTGCCTCACGCATCCCTAGGAAGACGAGTAAAACAGATCAACAAGGCCCCAAATACTAAAATTACCTAATGGGGTGGGGACAACAAAGGTGAGTGGTTCACAGGACACCATGCAGCTTACAGCCACTACTGGAGGGGGTAACTACTGTGTGGGGGCGCTATTCCCATGAATCAGCCCCACTGTGTGTGTTCTATGGAGCCCTAAGGATGCATGTACAATTCCAGTTGTTGGTCCTACCTGTGGCGTCCATCAGAGGGATGATAATGCTGTGGCTGGAAGATTTCCTCTTCTTACATGTCATCCGGGCCCAGGCACTTTGCAGGCAGGCTAAGACACGGTTCTTTCTTGGCTTCTTGGTTGTAGTTGGCTGCTCCTGACCGTCATCATCATCATCATCTCCTCTGTCCTTGTCTCTCCTCTCGTCCTCTCCATAATTCTTCTCATTCTCTTCTGTGTCTCTTTCTAGATGATTCCTCTTGTTTTTTGCCTTCATTTTAGGTTGTGGTCAAATCTATATCGATGATCCAATCCAAGTGATGATATTAGTAAGTGAGAGCGATCCCTCCCATGTATCTCTGCTGAGCGGCAGTTATCAACTGATGGAATGTTACCTGTGCAGCTAAGTGTACAATGTCTGTGTGATGTCATAGCCTTTCCTTTGTGATGTCATCAGCTTTCCTTTGTGATGTCATCAGCTTTCCTTTGTGATGTCAAAGATCAACAGAGTTCCATAGTCTTGTGAGTGAGGGAAGAAATGCACCAACATATATGTGTATAATGTGTATAGATACTAACTATATATATATATATATATATATATATATATATATATATATATTCTACTTTTAGAAAAGAAAAAACAATTAATTTGCTTTACAAAAAAATAAAGAGGTTCTGTCTCGGTATCATGTTACAATATCTGTGTATTTTACTGTATAAATGTCCGAAGCAGAAATAGGCCAATAGAATTTGGTTACCCGCTGTTTTAATGTATTTTGTAAAGTTAATAAAAATATTAAAATCAGGCATTTTTGTTAGAAATTTTATATTAAGATATATAAAGAGGTTTTTTTCTGCCAATTTATCCCATTTTACTGAGACTGTTCTCCTTACTGACCCCCTCTTCATATATACACAATGATGGGGGGCTGTGCTGTGTGTTTCTGTAAATCTTTTACATACAAACAAATTATTACAACAATAATAACAACGACAATAATATAAATACCGTATAGCTGTAGGGTGTAGAGACAGTATATACAAGTCCACCCAGGTATTAGCTGCTCCAGCCTCATTCTCCCCATACACATCAGTGTAATAACAGCCACATGTGCAAACCACAACCACACTAATAACCCTCCTAACCTCATCTGTGCACAATACCCAACATCACATATACTAACCCCCTGGGCTGCTGGTATCGTCTCACACCAAATAACTGTGCCCACACCCAACACCACACACTAATATACAATAGTGTAGTGCTGTGTGTTACATAGGAGAGTTAGATACAGCAACTCATCTGAGTGTATCACACCAGAGGCCGCCTGGCTTCCCTCATACTCAGTGGTGGACATATCACTTGTGCAGCCGCTACGGCTGCACAGGGGCCCCGGGCAACACAGGGGCCCGCCAGGCTCAGACTATGAGCCTCAGCCTAGCGGGCCCCTCCACTGCCATGATAGGCTTAGATACAGCAGCTCAGTAGACAGTATCGCACATGATAGGCTTAGATACAGCAGCTCAGTAGACAGTATCACACATGATAGGCTTAGATACACGAGCTCAGTAGACAGTATCACACATGATAGGCTTAGAAACACCTGCATGTTGCATGTAATATGCTGTGTGATATTGAAAGTTTTATTACCATCGCTGGATACAAAATCCACTGCCCTTACCACATTCGGGCAAGCCACACGGCAGTGGATTTTGTATCCAGCGATGATAATAAAACTTTCAAGATCACACAGCATATTACTTGCAACACGGAAGGTGTCATTTATTATGCTACCTGTCCGTGTAATCTCATTTATGTAGGACTCGCCTCGCGGAAACTGAAAACAAGGGTCCGAGAACATGTCCTAGACATCTGGCGAGAGATGGAAAAGGAAGATCTATACCAGCGGAAACCAATTGCCAGACACTGTAAGATGGCACATGATGGGAATGCAAGCCTCCTGAAGATAAGAGACATTGACAGAGTCCACATTGGAAGAAGAGGAGGGGATTGGAATTTTTTTTTGGCACAGATGGAAACGCGTTGGATCGTTAGGATCGACTGTGTAAGTCCTAGAGCAGGGGTACTCAACAACTTTTAGTGGAGGTCCACTTACCGGGGTCTATTGTCAGGTGAAGGTCCGAGCTGAACATCAGTAGGAAACGTGTTTTGTTAATTTTCACAAACGTTCAACTATTTACATACAGAATTGCTGCTTATTAGCAGGAAAACGGGCATTTTTTCTCTCTCAACAGCCCTTTGGTATTAGGTACAAAAGGGGTGACTGCCCTGGTAGTATATAACCCCCCTGTTGCTCCCCCAGTAGTGTATAGCCCCCTGTTGCTCCCCCAGTAGTATATAACCCCCTGTGAGCTCTCCCCCTGTAGTATATAGCCCCCTGGGAGCTCCCCCCAGTAGTATATAGCCCCCTTGTGAGCTTCCCCCAGTAGTATGTAGCCCCCCTGTGCTTCCCCCACGTAGTATATAGCCCCCCTGTGAGGTCCCCCAAGTAGTATATAGCCCCCCTGTGCTCTCCCCCTGTAGTATATAGCCCCCTGTGAGCTCCCCCCAGTAGTATATAGCCCCCCAGTAGTATATAGCCCCCCTGTGCGCTCCCCCAGTAGTATATAGCCCCCTCTGTAGTATATAGCCCCCCTGTGCGCTCTCCCCCTGTAGTATATAGCCCCCTGTGAGCTCCCCCCAGTAGTATATAGCCCCCCAGTAGTATATAGCCCCCTGTAAGCTCCCCCCAGTAGTATATAGCCCCCCAAGTAGTATATAGCCCCCTGTGAGCTCCCCCCAGTCGTATATAGCCCCAGTGCGCTCTCCCCTTATAGATGGCCCACAGACAAAAAAACAAACAACCCACAACTCACCTAGCACCTCGTTCCCCGCTGCGGCTGTCTTCTTCTCTTCTCCTGTCCGTCCGCCCCCCAGCTGATACGCGCTCTCTGGGGATGTCCTGGAGATTCCCCAGCAGAGGGCGTACCAGTGACCTCAGTGTGTGCTGCCGGCATGTACTTCCGAGAAGTACAGGCCGGCAGTGTACACAGAGGTCTTTGGTGCGCGCTCTGCTGGGGAATCCCCGGGACATCCCCAGAGAGCGCGTATCAGCCGGGGGCTGGACCGGCACTGCCCCCATCCCCACAGGCGTACAGAAAACTAAGGACAGTATGCCTATGGGGCGGGAGGCATTGCAGTAGGGAGCGGGACCTCCTAACCAACCCCGGATCCGGTCCGCCCCGGGCGGTTATGAGGTCTGACCAGGGAGCCGGACAGCTGGCCTCAGCGGTCCGGGTTTGGACCGCAGTCCGCCAGTTGAGAACCCCTGTCCTAGAGGGTTGAATGAAGTTCTGAGCTTTGCCCCCTTCTTATAGCTGGATCTAACTCTGGTTCCCTATATATACACATACTGTTTTTAGTTACTAATTGTTGTTTTTTATGTGTTTTTAGAATTTTCGTGAGAAGTCCTGTCCTGGAGGATTACAAGAACAACGTCCATTCTGACCATCGGGAGTCGGTGAGGGGGGGGGGGAAGCATTTTTTGTTTTCACATGTCATTGATTTTCCCACTTTGATTCAAGCACTGACACTTTGGTCCATCATGTTCTCATGAAATGTTGTTGTTCATACGGTTGTGTTCTAATTTGTCATTAATTTATCACTTCTATTCAGATATACTCTTTTATTTTTATTACTGCACATTCATATTATAATATTTTTGTCATTTGCATTTTTGCTCAATTATGCCCGGTCACTTTACATATTCTTTCCTCATTCTATTCATACACTTTCATTCTTTTGCACATATACATTTTACTGTGCACTCCGTAGCACTTACACTTTATTGAGTTTAACATCCATCTATTATCATGCACTTTATTGTTTTTATATATATTTTATATATATGCAATTAATGTGTTAAGTATATGGGATTCCTGTACAAATTATATGTACATTAAGGGCGAGATTCTCGCTGCGAGCCCGGCAGGTCCTGGCAGTTCCCACACACTACATACTTGCTGCTGTCTAAACGACCGCAGCGAGTATGTAATTTTACCGCCCTTAACCCCTTCTGATGCCGCCCGCTCCGCTCCCCAGCTCTGTATACATTACCTCTCCTCGCTGCACGAATCCGGCGTCCTGCTCTCCCGTCTGGCCAAACAGTGTGTTGCCCAGCCGCAGTCACTGATTGGCCGGACGGGAGAGCAGAACGCCGGACCCGTGCAGCGAAGAGAGGTAAGGTATATACACAGCGGGGGAGTCGGGCGGGAGCAGAAGGGGTTAAGGGCAGCAGAATTACATACTCGCATATTCTTGCATGCATTTACTTATATGTATTCAGTGAGTGGGCGGTAGCTATCCGGAGGCGGTGTGACGCTTCCTCCATGCCAGGTTAGCGTCCTCAGCTCCCTGGCAACGCGGCGTGATGACGTGCGGGTCACGTGACGTTGTTGTGCTGCCGCATCGGGAAGCGGAGCATGTGACTGGTTAGGGGGAGGCATCTATACACCAGAACTCCGGCTAGCTATGGTGTATTTAAGGACAGGGACACGGGGGAATGCCAGCCTCCTGGAAAAAGCAAGACCCGAAACGGGCGTTGGAGGAGCGGCACATATCCACCTCGCAGGTAGTGTTATTTCTATTACTTCATCTCCCTCTCCGGTGCTTACTAGGTCACTGGCCTCTGTGCAATTGGTTTGACTATACCAGTTACTGGAGGGTTAGTGCAATGGCAACTACTGACACAGGTGTGGTGTTATTTGTATATTCCTTTACATTGCGCTTTATGTATTTATAATTCTTATTTCCTGTGGGGTGTGATTGCCTATGTGCATGGCTATGAGATCATCTTTTAATACGTGTATTATGTATTTTTAATGTATTCCTTAATAAAGATTAGGTCTTGTTAGGGTACAAACACACACACCGTATACGCAGCGTATTTACTGCTGCAATACGCAGCAAATACGCAGCAGATTAGATCTAAATAACTGAACACAGCATCAAATCTGCTGCAGGCAGGCGGGCTATATACAGGGGGAGAGAGCACAGCGGGCTATATACCGGGGAAGAGAGCACAGGGGGGCTATATACTGGGAGAGAGCACAGGGGGGGGGGCTATATACAGGGGGAGAGAGCACAGGGGGCTAAATACCGGGGAGAGAGCACAGGGGGGCTATATACTGGGGGAGAGCACAGGGGGGCTATATACAGGGGGAGAGCGCACAGGGGGATATATAGTGGGAGAGAGCACAGGGGGGCTATATACAGGGGGAGAGCGCACAGGGGGATATATAGTGGGAGAGAGCACAGGGGGGGCTATATACTTTGAGAGTGCACAGGGGGGCTATATACTACAGGGGGAGAGTGCACAGTGCCATTGGCTCCCTCCCTGTCAGTCACTCTTGTGGCCGCAGTGGTGACAAGAGGCCGCGCTCCTCACCTGGTGTCGGCGCCGAGTGACGTTTCCGAGTGCGGCCTCTAGTGACCGTTGCAGTGCTGCCACAGAAGGAAGAGAAGAGGACGCGCAGGACTCAGGTGAGTATAAGTAGTTTGTTTTTTTAATGCTCTATGGGAGGGGGAGAGTGCACAGGGGGGCTATACTGGGAGAGTGCACAGGGGGGCTATATAGTACAGGGGGAGAGTGCACAGGGGGGCTATATACTACAGGGGGAGAGTGCACAGGGGGCTATATACTACAGTGGGAGAGTTCACAGGGGGCTATATACCGTGGGAGAGAGCACAGGGGGCTATATACCGGGGGAGAGAGCACAGGGTTGCTATATACTGGGAGATAGCACAGGGGGGCAATATACAGGGGGAGAGCACACAGGGGGCTATATACTGGGAGAGAGCACAGGGGAGCTATATACTGGGAGAGTGCACGGGGGGCTATATACTACAGGGGGAAAGTGCACAGGGGGGCTACATACTACAGGGGGAGAGTGCACAGGGGGGTATATACTACAGTGAGAGAGTGCACAGAGGGGCTATTTACTGGGGAAGAGCGCACACAGGGGGGCTATATACTACAGGGGGAGAGTGCACAGGGGGCTATATACTACTGGGGGAGAGCGCACAGGTGGCCTATATACTACTTGGAGAGAGCGCATAGGGGTGCTATATACTACAGGGGGAGAGCCCACAGGTGGCCTATATACTACAGGGGGAGAGTGCACAGGGGGGCTATATACCACTAGGGGAGAGGGCACACAGAGGGGCTATATACTACAGGGGGAGAGTGCACAGGGGGGCTATATACTACTGGGGTAGAGTGCACAGGGGCTTTATGCTACAGGTGGAAAGTGCACAGGGACTATTTGCTACAGGGGGAGAGAGCACAGAGGAGCTATATACTACAGGGGGAGAGTGCACAGGGGGGCTATATACTACTGGGGAAGAGCGCACAGGGGCTATATACTACAGGGGGAGAGCACACAGGGGGGCTATATACTACAGGGGGAGAGCACACAGGGGGGCTATATTCTACAGGGGGAGCTATATACTAATAATGCAGTCACCCCCTGTGTACCTAATTTTAAAGGGCTGGTGAGAGAGAGAAAGTGCCAGTTTTCCCACTAATAAGCATCAATTCTGTATGTAAAATGTAAATAGTTCAACAACGTTTGTGAAAAGTAACAAAACACGTTCCCTACTGATGTTCAGCTCGGACCTTCACCTGACAAAAGACCCCGGTAAGTGGACCCTCACTAAAAGTTGTTGGTACCCCTGGTATATGCTGTATGTAGTGTATATAGTATGTGCTGTACTGTATGCTGTATGTAGTGTATAGAGTATGCTGTATGTAGAGTATTTGCTGTATATAGTGTATAGGGTATATGCTGTATGTAGTGTGTACAGAATATGCTGTATATAGTGTATATGATTTATGTAGTGTATATTGTATATGCTGTATGTAGTGTATATAGAATGTACTGTA
The DNA here is from genome assembly GCF_027789765.1 of Dendropsophus ebraccatus. Lineage (NCBI taxonomy): Eukaryota > Metazoa > Chordata > Amphibia > Anura > Hylidae > Dendropsophus > Dendropsophus ebraccatus. The sequence continues at coordinate 27,139,008 of NC_091466.1, forward strand.
TGCTGTATGTAGTGTATATAGTATATGCTGTATGTAGTGTACACTCACCGGCCACTTTATTAGGTACACCATGCTAGTAATGGGTTGGACCCCCTTTTGCCTTCAGAACTGCCTCAATTCTTCGTGACATAGATACAACAAGGTGCTGGAAGCATTCCTCAGAGATTTTGGTCCATATTGACATGATGGCATCACACAGTTGCCGCAGATTTGTCGGCTGCACATCCATGATGCGAATCTCCCGTTCCACCACATCCCAAAGATGCTCTATTGGATTGAGATCTGGTGACTGTGGAGGCCATTTGAGTACAGTAAACTCATTGTCATGTTCAAGAAACCAGTCTGAGATGATTCTAGCTTTATGACATGGCGCATTATCCTGCTGAAAGTAGCCATCAGATGTTGGGTACATTGTGGTCATAAAGGGATGGACATGGTCAGCACCAATATTTAGGTAGGCTGTGGCGTTGCAATGATGCTCAATTGGTACCAAGGGGCCCAAAGAGTGCCAACAAAATATTGCCCACACCATGACACCACCACCACCAGCCTGAACCGTTGATACAAGGCAGGATGGATCCATGCTTTCATGTTGTTGACGCCAAATTCTGACCCTACCATCCGAATGTCGCAGCAGAAATCGAGACTCATCAGACCAGGCAACGTTTTTCCAATCTTCTACTGTCCAATTTCGATGAGCTTGTGCAAATTGTAGCCTCAGTTTCCTGTTCTTAGCTGAAAGGAGTGGCACCCGGTGTGGTCTTCTGCTGCTGTAGCCCATCTACCTCAAAGTTGGTCGTACTGTGCGTTCAGAGATGCTCTTCTGCCTACCTTGGTTGTAACGGTTGGATATTTGAGTCACTGTTGCCTTTCTATCAGCTCGAACCAGTCTGCCCATTCTCCTCTGACCTCTGGCATCAACAAGGCATTTCCGCCCACAGAACTGCCGCTCACTGGATGTTTTTTCTTTTTCGGACCATTCTCTGTAAACCCTAGAGATGGTTGTGCGTGAAAATCCCAGTAGATCAGCAGTTTCTGAAATACTCAGACCAGCCCTTCTGGCACCAACAACCATGCCAAGTTCAAAGGCACTCAAATCACCTTTCTTACCCATACTGATGCTCGGTTTGAACTGCAGGAAATTGTCTTGACCATGTCTACATGCCTAAATGCACTGAGTTGCCGCCATGTGATTGGCTGATTAGAAATTAAGTGGTAACGTGCAGTTGGACAGGTGTACCTAATAAAGTGGCCGGTGAGTGTATATAGTATGTGCTGTACTGTATGCTGTATGTAGTGTATATAGTATGTGCTGTACTGTATGCTGTATGTAGTGTGTATAGTATGTGCTGTACTGTATGCTGTATGTAGTGTGTATAGTATGTGCTGTACTGTATGCTGTATGTAGTGTGTATAGTATGTGCTGTACTGTATGCTGTATGTAGTGTGTATAGTATGTGCTGTACTGTATGCTGTATGCAGTGGCGGATTAAATGTACCCTGGGCCCCGGGCTGTCCACCCAACCTGCCCTCCCCCCCCCACAAGTCAATTTGCCCACATTATAATCCGCTACTGCGCCCCCCCCCCCACTGTCCCCAATAAACACTGCCTGCCTCACCTCCCTGCTGGCCCCAATAAACATAATGTTTGGTCCCTTGCTGCTACCCCCAGTTAGCATTGCCCACCCCACCTCCACTGCCCCCAATAAACATATTGCCACCTCACCTGGTCCCCTGATGTCGCCCCCCCCCCCCCCCAAGGTCACAGCAGCACAGAGGATGTCAGGAGAAGAGGGTGCTGATCTATAGGGGAGGTCCCAGCAGCACAGAGGATGTCAGGAGAGGAGGGTGCTAATCCTATAGGAGATGGTCCCCCTTTATAGATGGTCTCCCTCTTTCCCCCTCTATAGATTGTCCCTCTCTTTCCCCCTTTATACATGGTCCCCCTCTTTCCCCCTCTATAGATGGTCCCCCTCTTCCCCCTCCCTTATAGATGGTCCCCCTCTTTCCCCCCTTTATAGATGGTCCCCCTCTTTCCCCCTCCCTTATACATGGTCCCCCTCTTTCCCCCTCTATAGATGGCCCCCCTCTTTCCCCCTTTATAGATGGTCCCCCTCTTTCCCCCCTTTATAGATGGTCCCCCTCTCCCCCCTCCCTTATAGATTGTCCCCCTCTCCCCCCTCCCTTATAGATGGTCCCCCTCTCCTTCCTCCCTTTATAGATGGTCCCCCTCTTTCCCCCCTTTATAGATGGTCCCCCCCCTCTTCTCCCCTTTATAGATGCCCCCCCAGTCAGTAAATAACACAAAAATAGCAAAATACAACTCACCTACCCTGCGTTCCGCCGTCGATTCTCTCTCCTTCTGCAGTCTCCGGCTGATGCACGGCTGCCGGGGGTGTCCCGTCCTCTCCCCGGCAGCGCGCGCATCACACAGCTCCTAGTGCCGCCTGGGCCCTGACTTCCGATACGTGCGCTCCCAGTACCGGAAGTCAGGGCCCCAGGCGGCACTAGGAGCTGTGTATATAGTATATGCTGTATATAGTATATGCTGTATATAGTATATGCTGTATGTACTGTATATAGTATGTGCTGTACTGTATGTTGTATGTAGTGTATATAGTATATGCTGTATATAGTGTATATAGTATATGCTCTATGTAGTGTATATAGTATATGCTGTATATAGTATATACTGTATGTAGTGTATACAGTAATGTGAGACAGTGACAGGGATGGTGGTTGGGAATCGCTATATCTCCCCAAGATACCTATCATACGTGAGCACTAGGTTCCAGAAAGTCCCTATCTCATCCAGGGAAAGCTGGGTGAGATATGGAGGAATCCAGGAAAGCTAAAACCCATAGCAAACTACTTGCTATTGGCTGCTTTGTAGTGGCTGTAAATGGGCCTGGATATTTATGGAATGACAGGCAGGTTGGTAGTGGGGCCTGTCATTCCCTTTCTGGCCAGTCCAGGTTTTTGTGTCTGGCCCAAGTCAGCCCAGGTGCTGGAGGCCACTGATCACTGCCTGATAAGAGGAGGCACAGAGTGTGCAGAGTGCGGCTGTGCATGGAGGTCTCTCCTGGCAGTGGGGAGGGTCAGGGCTGCTAAAGCTTCTGCTGGGACTCTCAGCCACACCGGTATTGTACCAACTTGTGTTGTTTTATGTTGGGTGACTGGTAGCACGTCCCCTGTATAGCCAGGATTTGCTGTGTTAGTTAGAGCTCAGACGAGCAGGATTTATCTTATTTTGGGCCTGTATGTAAGGCTGAATTTCTTTTGGCTTCAATAAACAAGCAGGGACGTCTCTGTTTTATCCTAGTTTGTGTCACTGTCTCTGGCTGCCGTCCCTGCTGTCTGCGCTGCTCTACAGAGCTAATCTCCCACACTACAAGGCTACAATTTAAGAATTTTAAAACAGATTTTATCAACATAATTAAAAAATCTCCAACTTCATTATGCAGTGCCAAAGGATCCAGTATTACAGACAACCACAAGCCACAGTATCTATGTCATATAGTAACTAAATGGTGACAGTAAGCACATAAGCTGTAATCATGTAGTGTAGGTGCTTACTGTCACCATTTAGTTACTATATGACATAGATACTGTGGCTTGTGGTTGTCTGTAATACTGGATCCTTTTGCACTGGATAATGAAGTTGGATATTTTTTTTAATCATGTTTATAAAATCTGTTAAATATTCTTCAATTGTTGCCTTGTGTAACTGTATTATGTAAAGGCTAAATGGTAATAATTAGAGATGAGCGAACCTCCAGCATGCTCAAGTCCATCCGAACCCGATCGTTCGGCATGTGATTAGCGGTGGCTGCTGAAGTTGGATAAACCCCTAAGGCTATGTGGAAATCTTGGATATAGTCATTGGCTGTATCCATGTTTTCCAGACAACCTTAGAGCTTTATCCAAGTTTATCCAGCAGCCACCACTAATCAAATGCCGAACGTTCGGGTTCTGATTGACTCGAGCCCGAACCCGGTTCGCTCATCTCTAGTAATAATATTTTGGACAGGTGATATGAGGGTTCATTAACTCTACAAGGCTGGGTTCACACTGCATTTTTGCAATCTGTTTAACATATCCATTTTTATTTGGTTACTTTTAATGGATAGAAAAACGTAGTCAACACTACTTTTATAGCCGTAAAAAAAAAATGCGTCCGTTTCAATTTTTTTTTTTTTTTTTATAATGGAAGTCAGTGGAAAAATGGATAACATACAATTGCAGCGTGTGGTTTTTTTTTTTTTTAATAAAACATATACGTTAAACGGATTGCAAAAATGCAGTGTGAACCCAGCCTGAGGCAGAGACCTTGTTATAGATTTGGTTGTCCATTTGAACTATTGTGTATAAACAGTATTGGCTGGGGGCAGTATATTCTGCCTCCAACCACTAGATGACGCTCTCTCCTCCCAGCTACAGGGCTTGGCAGGAACGTCACTCCTAGAAGAAGAGGCTAGAAGAGCCTGAGGGAAATGAATGGCGGTGTGCTGCACGGAGCCTGGTAATCATGAGGGGGATTATAGTGGAGGAAGTAAAGCTATATACATTGGTGTGAGCCGCTAAGAGACCAGTAATCAGAGCTATGACTAATATACACTGTATACACAGCTCTGATTACCAGTCTCCCAGTATACTAGCCTCTCATACCAATGTATATAGCTTTATTACCTTTAGCATAATTGCTTATGTGGTCTCCTCATTATACCACCAGTCTCACACCGCACTTTATATACTGGTGGTATAATGAGGTGCCCACACGAGGGGGATTATGCTGAAGGAGATAAAGTTCCAGTCTGCCCCAGTCACCAAGGTTTCATGGGGCCCCATGCAGTTGTTTGCTGGAGGACAGTGTCGGAAAGGTGTTCTCACCCAACACGCTCCCCGGCAGTCCTCCTGTGACTTCTTCAGGTCTTTCTTCTGTTGCTCCGGCTGCTACTTCCCAAACTGATTTTGTCTCTGTAGTGATAGGTCACTTAGCCAATCACTGGCCGCAGTGTTGTTCCGCCTCAGTCAGTGATTGCTTGAGAAGGCTCAGAGCTGAGAAACAGACGTCTCATCCGTCTCAGAAGTAACGGCCAGAGCAGGAAGACGTGACGGAGGATTCTCATGGAAGTGTGGTAGGTGAGAATAGGCAGCGTATTTCCCTTGTGGCCCTATCTGCCTGTCCGTCTATCTTTGTAAGTGGCTACAATTCAGCGGCCAGGTGATGTTCTGTGGACCAGGTGTGGGGATTTTGGCTCCTGTTCTGCTGTATATGGAATTCTGTACTTGTAAGTCACCGCATCAGCAGGGTCAGCTGCCCTGACCTCACTACTACATCTATGCAGAGAAGTGGCCTGACTCTATGTAGGACTTTCCGGTAACAAACTCCACTCGGCTCCATCTTGCAAATTAATCTCTGCAGCATTGGGACATTTATTAAGACTTAAAAATAGGCTAAAATTTTATGATGCAGATAGGCCTGATGCATGTAACAATATTTGCAGATGCTGTTTGTGTGTGTGTATGTATGTATGTATGTATGTATATATATATATATATAATATATGTATGTATGTATGTATATATATATATATAATATATGTATGTATATATATATATATATATATATATATATATATATATTTATATTATATATATATATATATATATATATATATATATATATATATATATATATCTACACATACTTACTGGATATGCAATTTGATCTGGTTGCCGAGGGGAGGGCATACTTTGCTATAATTGGCAATATTTGGCTGCAGGGGGGTATTCCTGGCTACAAGAGGCATTTCTTGCTGCAGTGGGCATATCTGAATACAGTGACCATACCTGACTACAAATGGCATATCTGGCTATAAGGGCCATGTCTGTCTTCAGAGGGCATTGTATATGTCTACAGGAAGCATACTTGGGTGCATGGGGCATTTCTCTCTAAAGGGTGCATATCTGGCTACAAGAAGCATTGCCTCGAGCTATAGGAGGCATATGTAACTACAGGGGGCATTGTTTCTAATTATATAAGCCAAGTAACTAACTTAAAATAATACTGCCTATTATTTGAAGTTAGTTACAGTAATACCTCGGTTTTCGAACTCGAACTGCTTGGTATTCGAACGAAAATTTACCCAGAAGTAGTGTTTGGAATTCGAACTTTGCTCGGTTTTCGAACGTTTTTGCGAGCGTGGATGGTGGGTTGTACCTGGCGAGTTAAGCAGTGGTGAGGCTTCACATACAGTACAGTGCTGTATAAGACTGCTGGAGTGCATATACAGTGCAGTAGTAGTACAGGCAGTGCACCACCATCTCCCATACATGACAGTGCTTGGATGGGGGGAGGACGCTATACAGTAAAGGATGGGTGAGGAGTTGGTGACTACTGTACTTTAATTGCTGGTTCTGATGAACATTTCTTATGTTTAATGTCCTGTATAGTACTGTACTGTAGTGATTATACTGAGCACTTATCAGTGTAATAAATGAGTATTGTAGGTAATTATTGGTGGCTGCTGAAACCAATTAATCACATTTACATTATTTCCTATGGGAAGACACTGCTTGGTTCTCAAACTGCCTTCCGGAACCAATTAAGTTCGAGAACCGAGGTACCACTGTACTTGGCTTCTATAATTAGTGTAAACTAACAGTTATACCAATACTATATGGCATATATAGCATCCTCCATGGGGCACTGTCCACAAGGGTATTAAAGCAAATGGGCTCAAGGTCTGGATCCTTTTCTTTGAATTTCCCGTTTGCATAGTGATCTCATAGAGACGTATCGGCCGGTCTACAACCAGAGATGGTATGATGGCGGTTTTTCTTTTGTGGGCAGATATGTGCTTTTATGACTTTGCAATATGTGATAGACCTCAAACTCCAAAGCAAAATAAGTGACACAAAAGAAACAAAGACACAACACATTGTAATTAGGTGTTAAATGATCGTAATTTTATTGAAGATTATATGACACCGGAAAAGACCACCGACTCACAAAAAGTCACCCTCCAGCACTCAGGCGAGGAAAAACACCCTATGGGGGAAACCTCAAGGAAGCCATGGCTGGTGAGTTGACCCTCCTCTGGGCTTAGAGGGTAACACTATTATAAAATTTTATGTTATCTGAGAAGGGCAGGATAAACTTGAGAAGGGGGCTTCACCAGTTGTTCGGGTTCATTGGGGGCTAATGTCAACCCTACCACTGTGGAGGTAACCCTTCTCTCCCCAGACAGAGAGTGCTGCATTGATGTGTCCACATCTGCCCTGCTCATTCCTTTATGCTCCCTGCAGTTTCTATCAGCCCTTGTGTTTCCCATCCTCTCCATTTCTGATATAATCTGTCTGCCCTTACACTCAGCCATTGACACTGCTGTATATAAGGTTTCTGTCACTGTCCTCCTGCACAGCTCTGTGATTCTCACTTCCTGATTGGTCCATGCTTAACACCCCCCCCCCCCTCCCCACTGCTTTCATGTGACCACACAGACCTCTGACAGCAGCCCTGCTTCTCTATTCTAGCCTGTTGTACTACGCTACTGCAATATTGGGATCTGCAGTTCCATCCTGTATCTACAAACTACTGCTGTAATTTCATTCTTATGCACTTTTATACATTATATTCTACGTGCTGATTGATAAACTGTACAGTACCATAAAACATGACACATTTAGTTGTTTCTAAATGTTTGTTTTATTTGTTGTACATGTTGAGAATAAAAAAAAAAATCACTTTTGGGGTGTGGAACCAATTGCCTACATTTCAATGATTTCTTATGGGAAAACTTGCTTTGGTTTCAGAGCAGATTTGGATTACAAGCACAGTCCAGGAAGGAATTATACCTATTTGGCTGTGCATAATACCCTTAGTTCAGGTGCAGACAAGGAACTGTTACAATCTTTAGGATTGCAATCTGATGAAGGGAAAGCTATACTCCCAAAACGCGTTATTGCTATTGTTTTCACATTCTTACAGGGAACCTGTCACCCTGGGAGAACAGGCCAAACCCTCCCGACCCCTGGACAAAGCCCCCCCCCCCCCCATACTTACTCCCTTCTGCCGGTCCTGTCACTGGGAAATCACTGCAGCTCCTCTGCTCGCTCATTATGTAAATGAGCAGAGATGAGTCCAATACCCATAGGAAATCACAAATCGGACTCATCTCTGCTCATTTGCATAAGCAGCGTGCAGCGGAGCAGTAGAGATTTCTCGGCGACCGGTGTGAGACCGGCAGGATGGTGTAAGTTTGGGGGCTCTATCCAGGAGTGGGACTGATTCGGCCCGCTTTCCCAGGGTGACAGGTTCCCTTTAAACTAATGCTACTTGATTTCCAATTAAGCCTTATTACTGACTTCTACCTAACCACCTTCCTTGGAGAATTTCGTGGTAGCGCCAGGATCTTATCCACATTCCTTTTTTTCTCTTTGTTCCTGATCGAGACATTGGCCCCCACTTGTGGTAACATTGCGTCAGTTGGATTGTTCGGCCGGAAGCCCTCTCTGTACAATGCAAGCCGCCCCATCTACCTGCGGTTACATGCATAAAGCCTAAGGGGCATCAAGGTGAGTGCCCATCTATACCTTTCTCATATCCTATATTACACCAGCAGAATTACACGAGGCGCCGTCCTCCTTGTACTTTTCTCCTTTTCTCCCTCTATACGCGACACAATCTGGAAGACATGTTGCTGTTAAAACTTTGTGTGGGGGGAGCATCATCCGGCAGCTGGAAGCCATGAGAGACAACACATGTGGCTGCAGGATGTACATATCACTGAGCTGTTAGTGTTCCATGTATCCCTACTACGGGTACGAATTTCCCTATGTCTCCTACATCATCGCACCATCAGGGGGGCAGTGTGTCCTCCCCACATCATCACACCATCAGGGGGGCAGTGTGTCCTCCCCACATGCCAATGAACTCCATTGATTCCTGCTCAACCTACTTGGTGAACCTTGAACGGTTGTTGTTACTCGAATCCCAACTACCAGACCTGACACTCTGTGGGCTCTTCTAGCGTGAGGCGGTCTTCTTCTCGTCCGTCCTAACCGTGAGTATGTGATTCTTCACCACAAGTCACACACTACAAGTTGTCCTGGCAGAGTTATGCACTACTTTGCCCACAGAGGTTAAATGTGTAAGAGAAAGATGTGAAGGTTATGGACAAAATAAAATAAGAGGAGGAGAGCAGGACTAGAACCCAAGAACATTGCACTTAGGCCCGATACCTAACCCTCCAGGCCACAGCCACATCTTACACATCTGTCACCTATAAGCAGTAATGTTCCTCTATACTGATGTCACTATGTGGCCACATCTAATGTCATGATCACTAAGATTACCAATCCTTCTGTGAGCAGTGTGATAGCTATGGGGTATGTGATCTGCCTCTCATGCTGGAGATCTGGGTTCTAATCTCCGTAGATTAATGGGTTTTTATAGAGAAGAATAATTAGAGCGTTCTTATAATTAGTTATATAACAAGTCATTAGTATTTGTTTTTTTGAAATGTTAGATTCTTGTTAAATGAACAGAGCTGCCCACAGTGGGGCAGCTCTCTTATACAGAGTACATGGAGTCCCTAACATACAGGGACCTTGCACTGCTATTAGTAAGAAGCCAGCACAGCAGGGTACACCAGCCTAGCATTGGGTATTGAGTCTGGGTCGCTAGCACCAGGCCAGCACTAAGTATCAACCAAAGAATGCAACACATGAAGCATTGGGTACAGAACCCAGGTCTCTATGCCATGCCGGCAGGGAGTGTTGTTCCTGGGAGTCACAGCTCCCCAACACTTAAACAGCATTGGGTAATAACCTGGGTCACTCACACCAAGCCAGTATTGTACCAGGGAGGCCAACACTAAAGCAGCACTGGGTATTGAACCTTAGACTGTAACACCACATCTGGGATACCAGGTTCTCAACCCCCTGAGCCACCTCCTGCTCAGAGACCTCAGGGAAATAAGTGGGGGTCATGGTCAAAATAAAAGAATTACTGAAAGATTAGTCTGTGAAAGGGAACAACCAGGATTAGAACCAAAGAACGCTGCACATGGTCAGGCAGGACACCCAACCCTCCAGGCCACAGACACATGTGATACAATGTATGAGAAGCAGCTGTCAGTAATGTTTCTCTATGATGGATTCACAATGTGGCGACATCTGATGTCATGGCTACTAAAAGGAGCGGTCCATATTGGGCAGGGGTGTGTGATCGGGGTCTCATGCTGGAGACCTGGTGCAAATCACCTAAAGTAGCTTTAATCTGAGGTGTATGGAGATAACGTATGGCATTCTAGTAAGAGGACAACTTTGTATATCAGGGAAATTTATTTGTAAAAAGTGTCAAGACTCTAAATAACAACCAACAAAGGGAATAATACACACCAGGCTACTATTAGCATTGGGGTTTGAACCTGCAGCTCCACCATATCAGATCTGGTTCTTTACCCACTGAGCCAGCTCCTGTCCTATGGAGCAAAGGAAATAAGGAAAGATCACGGGCAAAATAAAGGAATTCCTGTAAGACATGTTTGTCTCCATGTAGCTCTAGCTGTGTATAAAAGCGATATGGGGAAGTATAGAAAATGTCTCCTATTTTTATAAACAATATTATTCCCTCAAACAGCCTATTATTTCTGTGTTCACGTTCCCTGCTGCTATATACACCTGGATATACCTAATAATGACTGAGGTAATAGGCAGATAACATGTAATAAATCACAATAGTATAAAGTCTGTGTCTCCCTGTATTGTCCAGGCTGCTCTACACCGGCTCTTCACAGGTGCAGTCCCACTACTGACCAGCCTGGTGGATGTGACCTGCTCTGTTCCCGACCTGGGCCTGGTCACCCCTCCTTACACAACCTGGCAGCTCCGAGCTCCCCCAGAGTCGCCATATTGGTACTGAGCTTAGTGCAGACACCTGATCAGCATAGCACAGGGAAGCACAGAACTCCTGGACTCAAGTGATCCGACAGCCTCAGCCTCCCAGGTAGCTGGGATTACAGACACACCACTGGGCCCAGCAAGAGAAGCAGCTACTGTGTAATATAGGAACCTGTGTGATGTAAGGAATACAGCCAGCTGGCTCCACCTGCTGTGTAATATAGGAACCTGTGTGATGTAAGGAATACAGCCAGCTAGCTCCACCTGCTGTGTAATATAGGAACCTGTGTGATGTAAGGAATACAGCCAGCTATCTCCACCTGCTGTCTAATATAGGAACCTGTGTGATAAAAGGAATACAACCAGCTAGCTCCACCTGCTGTGTAATATAGGAGCCTGTGGGATGTAAGGAATACAGCCAGCTAGCTCCACCTGCTGTGTAATATAGGAACATGTGTGATGTAAGGAATACAGCCAGCTAGCTCCACCTGCTGTGTAATATAGGAACCTGTGTGATAAAAGGAATACAACCAGCTAGCTCCACCTGCTGTGTAATATAGGAAACTGTGTGATGTAAGGAATACAGCCAGCTAGCTCCACCTGCTGTGTAATATAGGAACCTGTGTGATGTAAGGAATACAGCCAGCTAGCTCCACCTGCTGTGTAATATAGGAACATGTGTGATGTAAGGAATACAGCCAGCTAGCTCCACCTGCTGTGTAATATAGGAACATGTGTGATGTAAGGAATACAGCCAGCTAGCTCCACCTGCTGTGTAATATAGGAACATGTGTGATGTAAGGAATACAGCCAGCTAGCTCCACCTGCTGTGTAATATAGGAACCTGTGTGATGTAAGGAATATAGCCAGCTAGCTCCATCTGCTGTGTAATATAGGAACCTGTGTGATGTAAGGAATACAACCAGCTAGCTCCACCTGCTGTGTAATATAGGAACCTGTGTGATGTAAGGAATACAGCCAGCTAGCTCCACCTGCTGTGTAATATAGGAACCTGTGTGATGTAAGGAATACAGCCAGCTGGCTCCACCTGCTGTGTAATATAGGAACCTGTGTGATGTAAGGAATACCGCCAGCTAGCCCCACCTGCTGTGTAATATAGGAACCTGTGTGATGTAAGGAATACAGCCAGCTAGCTTTACCTGCTGTGTAATATAGGAACCTGTGTGATGTAAGGAATACAGCCAGCTAGCTCCACCTGCTGTGTAATATAGGAACCTTTGTGATGTAAGGAATACAGCCAGCTAGCTCTACCTGCTGTGTAATATAGGAACATGTGTGATGTAAGGAATACAGCCAGCTAGCTCCACCTGCTGTGTAATATAGGAACCTGTGTGATGTAAGGAATACAGCCAGCTAGCTCCACCTGCTGTGTAATATAGGAACCTGTGAGATGTAAGGCAGTGATTTTCAACCAGTGTGCCGCGACACATGGTCAGGTGTGCCACGGGGAAAGTTTCCCAAACTATGGTGCCCCTGTGAAACAGGAGAAAACAATGGGGGGAGAGAAATCTGGGGATGGGGGAGAAACAGGGGAGAGAAGCAGGGGGGAGAGAAACATGAGGATAGGGGGGAAAGTAACAGCGGAGAGAAGCAGGGGGGAGAAGTATGGTGGAGAGAAGCAGGGGGGGAGAAGTATGGTGGAGAGAAGCACAGGAGAGAAGCAGGGGGGGAAGTATGGTGGAGAGAAGCACAGGAGAGAAGCAGGGGGAGAAGTATGGTGGAGAGAAGCAGGGGGGAGAAGTATGGTGGAGAGAAGCACAGGAGAGAAGCAGGGGGGAGAAGTATGGTGGAGAGAAGCATAGGAGAGAAGCAGGGGGGAGAACTATGGTGAAGAGAAGCAGGGGGGAGAGAAGCACAAGAGAGAAGTAGGGGGGAGAAGTATGGTGGAGAGAAGCACAGGAGAGAAGCATGGGGGGAGAGAAGCACAAGAGAGAAGTAGGGGGGAGAAGTATGGTGGAGAGAAGCATGGGGGGAGAAGAAAACAGGCCCAGGTTTCACACTGAGTGAGTATAAATACATTTAGAATCTATATTATTAACTATATGTATAATATGAACTGTTTTAGTGTCATTTTGTGCCATTTTGGTTGGCGGTGTGCCCCAGGATTTTTTAAGTATAAAAAGTGTGCCGCGGCTCAAAAAAGGTTGAAAATCACTGCCTTACATCCCACATGTTCCTATATTACACAGCAGGTGGAGCTAGCTGGCTGTATTCCTTACATCACACATGTTCCTATATTACACAGCAGGTGGAGCTAGCTGGCTGTATTCCTTACATCCCACATGTTCCTATATTACACAGCAGGTGGAGCTAGCTGGCTGTATTCCTTACATCAGTGATTTTCAACCTTTTTTGAGCCGCGGCACACTTTTTATACTTAAAAAATCCTGGGGCACACCACCAACCAAAATGGCACAAAATGACACTAAAACAGTTCATATTATACATATAGTTAATAATATAGATTCTAAATGTATTTATACTCACTCAGTGTGAAACCTGGGCCTGTTTTCTTCTCCCCCCCATGCTTCTCTCCACCATACTTCTCCCCCCTACTTCTCTCTTGTGCTTCTCTCCCCCCATGCTTATCTCCTGTGCTTCTCTCCACCATACTTCTCCCCCCTACTTCTCTCTTGTGCTTCTCTTCACCATACTTCTCTCCCCTGCTTCTCTCTTGTGCTTCTCTCCCCCCTGCTTCTCTTCACCATAGTTCTCCCCCCTGCTTCTCTCCTATGCTTCTCTCCACCATACTTCTCCCCCCTGCTTCTCTCCTGTGCTTCTCTCCACCATACTTCTCCCCCCTGCTTCTCTCCACCATACTTCTCCCCCCTGCTTCTCTCCTGTGCTTCTCTCCACCATACTTCCCCCCCTGCTTCTCTCCTGTGCTTCTCTCCACCATACTTCTCCCCCCCTGCTTCTCTCCACCATACTTCTCCCCCCTGCTTCTCTCCGCTGTTACTTTCCCCCCTATCCTCATGTTTCTCTCCCCCCTGCTTCTCTCCCCTGTTTCTCCCCCATCCCCAGATTTCTCTCCCCCCATTGTTTTCTCCTGTTTCACAGGGGCACCATAGTTTGGGAAACTTTCCCCGTGGCACACCTGACCATGTGTCGCGGCACACTAGTGTGCCACGGCACACTGGTTGAAAATCACTGATGTAAGGAATACAGCCAGCTAGCTCCACCTGCTGTGTAATATAGGAACCTGTGTGATAAAAGGAACAGAGTTAGGTAGCTCCACCTGCTGTCTCTTCTATATACTTACACCGTGTACAATATTACAGCTAGTGCCACCTGCTGTCTCTTCTGTATACTTACAACATGTACAATATCACAGCTAGTGCCACCTGCAGTCTCTTCTGTATACTTACACCATGTACAATATCACAGCTAGCGCCACCTGCTGTCTCTTCTGTATAGTTATACCATGTACAATATCACAGCTAGCGCCACCTGCTGTCTTTTCTGTATTCTTACACCATGTACAATATTACAGCTAGCGCCACCTGCTGTCTCTTCTGTATATATACACCATGTACAGGATCACAGCTAGCGCCACCTGCTGTCTCTTCTGTATACTTACACCATGTACAATATAACAGCTAGCTCCACCTGCTGTCTCTTCTGTATACTTAAACCATGTACAATATTACAGCTAGCGCCACCTGCAGTCTCTTCTGTATACTTACACAATGTACAATACTACAGCTACAGGAAAGAGTGTAGCTCACTAATGCCTAACATTTACTGGTGTCGAGGTAACAAGGTAAACTGCACACCCTAAAAATGAATGGAGAGGAGAACAATAACCAGAAAAAACACAGTCCTCAAGACACCATGAACAGGCTCCTATAGTTTAATCACACATGATAAAAACTAATATGAAAAAAAATTGAATAAAATAAAATAAATCCACAGGACCCTTGTGGAAAAGGTAATTAAATCATCAGTATAAAATACAAATACCATGTAGAGGTCTAAATGAGAACAGCAACAGATAAAACCAGTGTTCATCCAGTCCTGTCCGAGCTCCCAGTGCTGTTAGTATGTGCAGCAATGTGGATGTGAGATGGTTCTGCACAGGCTCTGGGCTCTAGTAACAAAAGTTTCATAAACAAACAAAAAAAACAAACCTAATAAAAAAAAAAAATCTATCAAACAAGCCTATTGTCTGCCCAACCCTGCAAGCCTTCTCTGTGTCCTTCCTTGCTGGGATGGGTACACTGTGACATCAATGTGACCCCATGGGGTTAAGTGAGGTTGGCATGCATCCTTACTTAAACCCCTGGGGACCACATTGTTCAGTCTTGCACAGAAAGGGTTAAGTGTGGATGCCATGCATCCATAATTAACCCCTTGTGTGCCATTCTGTAAGCAGCATCTGCCAGATATCGTTTTCCAGACAATTACGTCGGATTTGTTGGACTACATCGATGACCAGCATTGTTTTTTTTTTTTTAAATAAAATGTTCAAAGAGGGGTGTGGGGGTGTTCTTTCTTTACTAAAAGACTTTTCCCTATTGTGTTGTGTTTTATTTTTAGTTTATTTCAGGCTTAGTAGTGGAAGCTGTCTGATTGATGACATCCTTTACTAAGTTGGGGCCTAGTGTTATCCGGTATAAAACGGCTAACACTAACCCCCCTATAGTACCCCAGTACCCACTGTACCAGGGGTACTGGGGGGAGCCAGGTACCAGTAGTCCCGGAGCTTCAAATTTGTTTCTCCTGGACTCGGCAGTAGCAAGCTGGTAATATTAAGCTGAGGAGGGCCAAAAGAAAAACACCCTTCCCACCCTGGTACTACTAGGCTGCTGCTGCTTGCTTTTTAGACCTGACTGGTGATGGCAATAGAGGGAATGCTAAACATTTTTTAAAATTCTTTCTTTTTTAAAATAAAAGTATAGGGTTCCCCCTATTTCCATAACCAGCCAGGTTTAACCCCTTAGCGACCCATGACGTATCTGATACGTCATGGTGCCGCTCGGGGTGTTCAGAGCGGGGTCCCGCCGAGACCCCGCTCTGAACGGCGCTGATCCCGGCTGACACGTGCAGCCGGGCAGTGCCTCTATTAGCCGGCGCGGGTCCCGTTGCCGCGCCGGCTAATTAAGCCTCTAAGTGCAGCTGTCAAACCTGACAGCTGCACTTAGAGGCTTTATACACACTATCCCTGGTGTCTAGTGGCTCGGATCTCCCCCCCGCGATGCGATCGCGGGGGGGAGATCCGTTCTTCTGCCCGTGCCGGGCATCAGCGTCAGAATGACGCTGATCCCGGCTCGGCAATAGATTGCTATGGCCTGTAGCAGGCCATAGTAATCTATGACCGATCTAATCGATCTTTGCTGTGTATATACACAGCATTGATCTCTATGAGAGATCAGTGCTGTCTATATACAAGTCCCCAAGGGGGGCTTCTAGTTACAGTAAAAAAAAAGTAAAAAAGTGTTTTTATTAATAAAAAATCCCCTCCCCTAATAAAAGCTCAAATCACCCCCCTTTTCCCATTTTATAAATATAAATTAATAAATAAATAAATAAATAAACATATTTAGTATCGCCGCGTGCGTAATCGCCCGAACTATTAATTAATCACATTCCTGATCTCGCACGGTAAACGGCGTCAGCGCAAAAAAATTCCAAAGTGCAAAATTGCGCATTTTTGGTCGCATCAAATCCAGAAAAAATGTAATAAAAAACGATCAAAAAGTCGTATATGCGCAATCAAGGTACCGATAGAAAGAACGCATCATGGCGCAAAAAATGACACCTGACACAGCCCCATAGACCAAAGGATAAAAGCGCTATAAGCCTGGGAATGGAGCGATTTTAAGGAACGTATATTTGTTAACAATGGTTTGAATTTTTTACAAGCCATCAGATACAATATAAGTTATACATGTTATATATCATAGTAATCGTAACGACTTGAGGAACGTGCATAACAAGTCAGTTTCACCATAGGACGAACGGCGTAAATGCAAAATTCCCCGAAATCAAAACAAATTCGTTTTTTTTTTCAATTTGACAGCGCAAATGATTTTTTTCCGGTTTCGCAGCATATGTTATGGAAAAACAATGCCTGTCATTGCAAAGTACAATTGGTTTCGCAAAAAATTAACGCTCATATACGTCTCTAGGTGAAAAAATGCAAGCGCTATGGACTTTTAAACTTAAAATGGAATAAGCAAAAGCGCAAAAACGAAAATAGGCTTTGACCTTAAGGGGTTAAAAACCAAACAGCAGCAGCCTAGTAGTAACAGTGTGGGAAGGGAAATTGGGTGAGATTTATCAAACATGGTGTAAAATGAAACTGGCTCAGTTGCCTCTAGCAACCAGTCAGATTCCACCTTTCATTTTCCAAAGTGTCTGTGAGGAATGAAAGGTGGAATCTGATTGGTTGCTAGGGGCAACTGAATCAGTTTCACTTTACAACATGTTGATGCATGCCATTTATCAGACAGCTTCCACTACTAAGCCTGTAGTAAAAGTAAAATAAAACCCCCTACAATAAAGAAAAGTCCTTTATCCAAAAAATAACACCCCCACGCCCCTCAGTGAACATTTTATTTAAAAAAAAAAAACACAGATTATCGATGAAGTCCACTGAATCTGACACAATGCTCTGGATACTGATATCTGAAAAATAAAAAGGGTAAAACACACAAAAAAGGCCAGGAGCAAAACACTAGGTGTGACAGTATGCAGATGCTGCTTACAGTATACCACACAAGGGGTTAAGTGAGGATGGCATGGCATGGGGGTCCACAATAATGTGACAATGTACCCATCTTAGCAAGAAAGAGGGTTAATTGCTGGGATGGATGCAGTGCTGGAGGGAGACGAGGAGCCCTATTGATACTCACCCTCAGGGCCGGATTAAAGGAGGGCACCAGGGGCACGTGCCTAGGGGCCTCCACCACTAGGGGGCCTCCACCAGCCCAAACCCGGAAGTGGTGTCTGGGAGCCAGTCCCACGCGCAAAAAGCATGTGGAACCCTACCTGGACACAGCACTGGCCACACTGCATGCTGTCCAGGGAGGGAGGGAGGTGTAGGGTTAATCCTGTGTAAGCATCTCCCTCCTGGAAGGCTCAGACTCCCCCCTGGTGGGTCTTTGAATGGATTCTTCCTGTCAAGCTTCCAGGTACCTGTCTCCTGCCGAGGTCCTCACTCCCCCCTCGCCCCTCCCCCTCACTGAGGAGAGGACATCGTGGGACCTCAGCAAGGAAACCTGATCTCTCCAGCAGGGATGTGACATCATGAAGCATGCTGGAGTATATGTTACAGTGGCTTTCAGGCTGAAGGAACAGAGAAGAGCCAGAGGAGAGAAGAGCCAGAGGAGAGAAGACCTGTCATCTGCCCAGATCAGGTGAGTATGAGGCTTTGTTTTGTATTGGCTCATCAGAGCAGGGATATATACTATAGGGGCATATATCAGAGCAGGAAGCATATACTATGGGGGCATATATCAGAGCCGGGGGCATATATTATAAGGGCATATATCAGATCAGGGGGCATATACTATGGGGGCATATATCAGAGCAGGGGTATATACTATAGGGGCATATATCAGAGCAGGGGGCATATACTATGGGGGCATATATCAGAGCAGGGGTATATACTATAGGGGCATATATCAGAGCAGGGGCATATACTATGGGGGCATATATCAGAGCAGGGGCATATACTATGGGGGCATATATCAGAGCAGGGGGCATATACTATGGGGGCATATATCAGAGCAGGGGTATATACTATAGGGGCATATATCAGAGCAGGGGCATATACTATGGGGGCATATATCAGAGCAGGGGTATATACTATGGGGGCATATATCAGAGCAGAGGTATATACTATGGGGGCATATATCAGAGCAGGGGTATATACTATGGGGGCATATATCAGAGCAGGGGTATATGTATATATGTATATATATATCGCCTGTTTGCAGCATATGACATGTAGCCTGTGTGCAGTGTATGATATATATAGCCTGTGTGCAGTGTATAATATATAACCAGTGTGCAGTGTATGGTATTTAGCTTGTGTGCAGTGTATGGTATATAGCCTGTGTGCAGCCTATTATATATAGCCTGTGTGCAGTGTAATATATATAGCCTGTGTGCAGTGTATGGTATATAGCCTGTGTGCAGTGTATGATATTCAGCCTGTGTGCAGTGTATGGTATATAGCCTGTGTGCAGTGTATGACATATAGCCTGTGTGCAGAGTATGACATATAGCCTGTGTGCAGTGTATGATACATATAGTCTGTGTTCAGCATATGACATATAGCCTGTGTGCAGCATATGGTATATAGCCTGTGTGCAGTGTATGGTATATAGCCTTTGTGCAGCATATGATATGTAGCCTGTGTGCAGCATATGATATATAGCCTGTGTGCAGTGTATGGTAAATAGCCTGTATGCAGAGTATGATATATAGCCTGTGTGCAGCATATGACATGTAGCCTGTGTGCAGCATATGACAAGTATCCTGTGTGCAGCTATATATGCCATGATCCTTAGGGCATATTCACATGTACCATATCCTGTCTAAAAAAAGACAGAGGAGTGCGGCCTTCAGGGTTGGGAGGTGGATTTTTTTAACTGAATGGACAAACATGTTGCCTAGATACCAATAAAGTCTAGTACCTGTGTTTGCCTGGATACAATTAAGGCCTAGCACCTGTGGTTGCCTGGATACCAGTGATGCCTAGTTCCTGAGGTTGCCTGGATACCACTAAGGCTTAGTACCTGTGGTTGCCTGGATACCAGTGATGCTTAATACCTAAGGTTGCCTGGATACCAGTGAAGCCTAGTACCTATGGTTGCCTGGATACCATTAAGGCTTAGTACCTCATAGTTGTCAGCACTCCTGGGTATGACCCGGTAAGCCTAACCTCGATGGGGGCGGGGCTTACCGGGTCTGTTGGCAACTATGCGTACCTGTAGTTGCCTGGATACCAGTGAATCCTAATACCTGTGGTTGCCTGGATACCATTGATGTCTAGTACCTGTGGTTGCCTGGATACCATTGATGTCTAGTACCAGTGGTTGCCTAGATACCAATGAAGCCTAGTATCTGTGGTTGTCTGGATATCAATGAAGCCTAGTAGTTGTGGTAGCCTAGATACCACTGATGCATACTACCTGTGGCTGCCTATATACCACTGATGCCTACTACCTGTGGTTGCCTATATACCAGTGAAGCCTAGTACCTGGGGTTCCATCGAATAAAATTGTGTCCATTTCTTTCACAAGGCCCCATTCCAGGGCCGTCTCTTCCATTGGGCAGGATAGGCGGCTGCCCGGGGCCCATGGGTTATAGGTGCCCCCCGCCCCCACACACTCCTCTATTTCGGTCCTGGCAAGCCACACCGCCTGTAACGGCCCCAATGTAAAAGCAAACATGCCATTTTTGGCTGCTTCCTCCCCATTTTACAGAATCTGGCAGGGACATCGCTCCTTCATCTGGCTAGAAGAGCCTGAAGGAATAGAAGATGGCCGTGTGCTGCAGGGAGCCAGGTATAGAGGTGCCGATAATGCTAAAGGAGGAATAAGATATACATACAGGTGTAAGAGGCTAGTATACAGGAATAGAAGACTGGTATCCAGAGCTGTAAACATTGATGTGAGACTGATGGTATAAGCAGTATGATGATAGAGGGGCAGGATGAAAAAGGGGGTAGTAGTATGATGATGGAGGGAAAGCAGGATGATGAGGGGGCAGTAGCTTGATGACGGAAGGGAAAAATTATCACAAAGGGCCCCTTCATGATCATTTTTCCCCTCCATCACTAAACTATAACCCACTTCATCATCCTCCTGCCCCTCCATCATGATACTACTACTCCTTCATCATCATGCCACTATCCCCTTTATCATCCTCCTCCCCCTCCATCAGCATACTACTTCCCCCTTCTTCATCCTGCTCCTGTGTCATCATACTACTACCTCCTTCGGAAGAGGGTAGTAATATAATGACGAAGGGGCAGGATGAAAAAGGCGGAAGTAGTATGATGATGGAGGGGCAGGATGATGATGAAGGGGATAGTAGCATGATGATGAAGGGGATAGTAGCATGATGATGAAGGGGATAGTAGCATGATGATGAAGGGGTAGTAGTATGATGATGGATTTGTGGAAGTATAAGGGGGTAGTACTTTGATGATGGAGTGGAAGGAGGATGACAAAGGTAGGTAATAGTATGATGATGGAGGGGCAGAAGGATGATGAAGGGTGTAGTGGTATGATGATGGAGGGGCAGAAGAATGATGAAGGATGTAGTAGTATGATGATGGAGGGGCAGGAGCCAGAGATATTATGTCTGTTGTTAAACCCTGTCTGTACAGCAGCATGTAAGTGATACAGAGTTTATTTATGTTGAAGCATGTAAAGTAGAGATGAGATTCTTATCTGTGCATTATCAGGCAAACACGTCTTCATTACAGAGAAGCCAGTGAAGACAGGCTCTGCTCTCTCCATTCTGTGCCTATGAAGAGGGGAGGGGCCGAGGGAGATGAGGGAGCAGGAAGAGGTGACATGAAGGTCAGCTGTTTGTAGACTGTCTGGGCACCTAAAACACTGGATTCAGAGGTCAGAAAGGTCAGTGCTTATCTATGAACTTATTGAGAGAAGATTGCAGAGTGTTGTGCTTTGCAAGACTGCTCCGTGCTCAGTCACTCCTAACAGCCCCTCCCCTCTCCATAGCCACATAATGGACACAGAAATCCTGCTTCTTCTGAAGTGAGGGGGGAGGCTGGGAGATTGCTTTTTCAGTCCAGAAGGAAACTCTTTTGGTTTATAAAACCTTATACAGAGTTTCTTAAAATTGCTTGTACTGTTGATATTGAATGTTTTCAAAAAAATGACCCTGAAATGACAGTTACACTTTAACCTCCTGGGGGCCAGATTGTTCAGTATGGCACCCAAAGGGTTAAGGGGGATGCAATGCATCCTCCTTAAACCCCTTGGGTGCCACACTGTAAGCAGCTATCTGTAAAGATGCTGCACACTGTAAGGTGCAGAACACCGCTCACAATGATGGGTGTTGTGCTCCTGTTTGTATGTCCTGTGGATTATGGCGGATTCGGTGGACTACGTCGAAGACCAGCAGTTGTTGGGATTTTTTTTAATAAAATGATCAACAAGAGGTGTGGGAGTGTTTTTATTTGAATAAAAAAATTTCACTTGTGTCTTGTCTTTATTTCTTTACTATATAGACTTAGTAGTGGAAGCCGTCTAATAGACGGTGAGAGGAATGAGTTAATCCATCCAAAGTTTGAAGAAAAATAAACTCTTTTAATAGAAGAAAAATAAACTCTTTTCTGATGAACTTTCCTATTTTTGAACTGAATCCTGTTCAAGGCCATAAAGCTGGTCCACCACCTGTTTTTAGCAGATAATTAATGTTATTTTATTATTCACATTTTTGTAAGCAGATAACAAAATGTTCATGTATCAACATCCTTATGTAAACAATTTTTTTAATATCAACATCCTTATGTAAACAATTTTTAATTGAACATTTAATCTTACTGTATGTCCATATCTGTCAAAACATATCTGTAGTTATCCGTTCTTTGAAGTTGATGACTTGCATAGTGTATGACTTTGCATTTTACATTCATATCCATTGGTTTTTTTCTGTATAAATAAAGGTGGGTTCTCAGAGATAGCAGAACACACCAGACTTGTTTGCAAGATACGTTGTCTGTGTCCTCATTCTAAGTGCATGGTGTGGGAGAGGGGATCCGGACCCATTCTCCAACTCAATTAGGAAACAGCCAACAACAGTAGGCCTTCTTTGAGAAGGCACCCTAACATTATTGGCGCCCGTGGACAGGGACACGCCCATTACATCGGGAGATCGGATGACCTGCACTGCTGTACCGGGAGAGAGAGGGGTGAACAAGGAGACCACAAAACCTGGCCAGGTAAGAGTAAAAAATTTGTTTGCTCTTTTCTGTGCTCTCCTCCTTCACATCTTTCTTACCTACCTCTGCAGAGTAAGTTATCAAAAGTGAACTCACGATAGGCGTGTTAATTTGAACTCTGTTCTCCTCTTGTTGGCTGTTCTATGTTTGTTTGTCCTAACCTGTGAGGGATAGTATATAGTAGGCGAAGAATTGCTCATTCAGGCTAAAACTGTTACTCAGGGCCCGGCCGTGGTTGTCACACAGATCCTCATAAACACGGAGCGTTGTGCAGTGGGAACAGTGCCAGTGCTAAAACCACTTTGGAATGAGCCTAGTAGCCTAACTATACAAGGACGCTGGACAGTAGTCTGGTTGTTTCCAAGGGAAAGATCTGTAATATGCTAATCCCTGTCCTCTGTATACTTGGGGTAACTTGTTTTGCAATCTACATAGCAGCAAGAGTATATTTCAACATAATAGAAGGAAGCCCTGAACCGTGGAATATTCTAAGTCCCAGCTTCTGGTAGTGATCCGTGGTCATAAGTGTACAGGACACAGGAAAGAAAATCATCAGTTGATTATTCTGGGTGCCTCCTGTCATAAGTGTACAGGACACAAGAAAGGAAATCATCAGTTGATCATTCTGGGTGCCTCCTGTTATACGATCACGAAGTAATATAAAATGGGACAAACAGAATCAAAAGGGGTTTCTGCAACCCACATAGTGACCTGCCGATATGGCAAAGAACAAGCAAAAAGGGCAAAAGCAATGTTGAAATATTTTAACATCCAACACGATGCTGTTTTTAACCCCAATACTTGGACTAAAGTCCAAGAAGAAAGGGGAGGATTAATAATTGATAATGGATGGGAAATTACAGTTACCCATATGAAAGATCTATCTCAACAGGCAAAAGGCCAACAATGAATATATGACTGGAAAGAGGGAACCTGGGATATAACCCAGAGGGGAGATAACAAAAAGGGACTGAGCCTTACTTCAGTCTCAAATCCCCCCCCTTCTTACACAAAAACAGTACACGTACCCCCGGGATGGGTATGTTTCAACTGTGGTCAACAAAACCCAGACTGGGAAGACACTTGCTTAGCATGTGGGGCACACAAGCCTAATCCTGATGCTTTGCACCCTGTGATTGAGAGAAGGATATTTATTAAGGAACCAATAGATCCTGCCAATCCTGATGCTCCACGAGATTACCAACTAAGAGCATTTGATGAATATAAACCCTGGCAACCTGGGGATCAAATGTCTCTGTTGCAGAATGCACCAAATCCTGGAATAGCTCCTGTTAGTTTTTGGAGGTACCTAGATCAAATTCAAGGTACATATAGAGCCGCTTGGATAGACATGATGGATCTCTGTAGAATGAAAATGAGCCCAGTTCAATTTTCCCAACTCCAGGCACATATTGGCAATCGTGTACCTCATGACATAAGGTCAATGGCATCAGGACAACAGTTTATGCCACATTTAAATGCTTTTTGCCAAATGCAACAGAGACAAAAGGGATCCGCAGGACCAGTAATGCAAGGTCCTCAGGAATCAGTGACTGACTATTCTTTCAGACTAAACCAGTCATATCAAGATGAGGGACTGGATCTACAAGATGCAGCAGTCAGAAGATTGCTAGCAAGAGCTTTCATAGATGGTTTAAGACACCCAATTGCAGATAAACTGAAATTATGTTGCCCAGAGTGGAGACAGGCAGATAATGTGGATGATATGGTTACAAAAGCATGTGGAATCCAATTGGATTTGCAGGAAGGAAAACAAAAAAGAGTAGTGGTAGCTGTGGCCAATGAACAGCAACCTGACCAGAAACCACGGAGAGGTCCCACTTGCTACTATTGTGGTAAGATAGGACATGTGATCAAGGAATGCAGGAAAAGAAAACGGGACAATAAAGAAGAAGAAAAGGAGGAGTCAGAGCCAAAGAGACAACAATGACTATATGCAGCAGAGGATAAAGACACTAGAGGACCATTTGTCACAATACCCATACAAGTCTCTGGAGTTCAAACCCAAGCTCTAGTAGATTCAGGAGCCTCAAGATCAATGATACCCTCTGATAAGTTGTCTCCCAATGATATATCAGATGATGCAGTGAGTGTAGTTGGCTTTGATGGTCACCTACAACGAATTTCTCTTACCCACCCACTAAAAACAAAAATAGGTCCACATATATTGGTATCCAGATTTCTTGTGGGTGGATCTGGGACAATGGCACTTTTGGGTGCTGATCTTTTGTCCCGCCTGCAGGGGAACATACAATATATGGAAGATGGGAATGTTATGTTGAAAATTCCCTCAGACCTACAACCTGAGGCACTGTGTCAAATACTCAGCCTTGAAGAGCAGAATGACAGCATTCCTGCTACTTCTCAGTCTACACTCCTTGATTCCTTACCTCCCATTTTATGGGCTAAGGATAAAATTGACGTAGGAGACATGCCAGTAGCACCAGTAAAAGTGAAATGGAAAGAAAATATCACACTGCCTCAACTTCAACAGTACCCTCTTAACTCTGCTCAAGAAAAGTCATTATCTGAGCAAATAGAACCATTGTTGCAAAGGGGGGTACTGATTAAATTAAAATCTGCAGCCAATACTCCATTATTCCCTGTTAAAAAGAAGACCATCAAGGGACAACCAACTGTTTACCGAATGGTTCATGATCTAAGAGCCATAAATGCAATACTGGAACCCCTCACTCCAGTAGTCCCAAATCCCCATACGCTGCTCAATCAAATACCATCTGGAACACAGTACTATACTGTCATTGACTTAGTCAATGCCTACTGGTCAGTGCCATTGCACCCTGATTGTTATCACCTGTTCACATTCACACACAAGGGTGTCCAATATGCGTGGACGAGATTGCCACAGGGAATGGTTCACTCGCCAACTTTGTACTCTGCAGCAATGGCATCTGTCCTAGAAGCCTTTCAGCTGCCACCAGAGACTGTGCTCTTACAATATGTTGATGATTTACTTCTTTGCTGTCCAACAAAAGAAGTTTGTGAAAAAACAAGCATGGAATTACTGAATTTCCTTGTTACAATACACTGCAAAGTGTCCAGAGACAAATTACAATTTGTCCAGGAGAAGGTCATTTTTCTGGGACATTGTCTATCAGCTGGCCAGAAACATCTGAGTCCAAGTCGCATACAAACTGTACAGCAAGCCAAACCTCCAACCAATGTGAAGAAGCTTCGTGCTTTTCTGGGACTCGTATCTTACTGTAGACAGTGGATACCAAATGCTGCAAAACTAATGCAACCATTGTATGACTGCACAAAAGAAATTCCTTTCAAATTTCCAGCAGAAGCAGCAGCTGCATTTCAAACTCTCAAGCAAGAATTGTTGAGAGCCCCTGCCTTGAGTTTGCCAAATTACGAGTATCCTTTCTTTCTCTTTATCAGAGAAATAGATGGGTATGCTTTGGGATTCCTTACTCAGAAACATGATGGCAAACATAGACCTCTGGGGTACTATTCAGTCAAATTGGACTCAGTGGTCAAAGCAGCTCCCACTTGCCTAAGGACTGTCATATCAGTACAAGTCATTGTGGATAAAGCATCAGATGTATCTCTAGATTATCCTACCACCATTCTCACTACTCATGACGTCTATGCCATACTAACACAGGTCCAAACTAAGCATCTGTCAATGGCTAGACAAGTCCGTATGCAATGTGCACTTCTCCTTCCTCCTAATTTCATCTTTCAAAAACTCACAAGTCTAAATCTGGCTGAACTTCTCATATTCACAGATTTGGACAGGGGGGAAAAGGACAGTGACAATGGTGAAGAAACACTTGAAATCATGGAACACGACTGTGCTGAACTAATAGAAGCAGAGTCACAACCTATTCACAATATTTCAAGAATCCCATTGCCAAATCCTGTGCATGAATTTTTCATTGATGGCAGCAGGTTTGCTGATGAGCATGGCAAATTCCATACTGGATATGCTGTGGTAACCCTGCATGAGACAGTGATATGTGGCCCTTTGCCGCCAAGCTGTTCTGCCCAGGTCGCAGAATTAACAGCACTGAAAAAGGCCATAGAACAAGCAGGAGATGATGCCACCAATATCTACACTGATTCAGCATACGCACATGGCGTAATCCATGACTCAGGCCACATTTGGGCAGTAAGAGGGTTTCTGACTGCAGCAGGAAACCCTATTAAGCATGGGACTCTGATCAAAGAACTCATAGAGATAGCTGCAAAAACCAGAGATCTTGCAGTGATAAAAGTGGCTGCTCACACACGAGCAGATACCAAGGAGGCCAGAGGGAATGATTTGGCCGACAAAACTGCAAAGAAAGCAGCTCTTCTTCCACTGGAACCTGATGAAAAAGTGGATACTGTGAGTGAACAAACAGAATTACAAAAAGTCATTCAGTCTATGACTGAGGAAGAACTTGATGAATGCACAAGAAAAGGGGTGTTGGTGGATGGAATATGGCATATTGAAGGGTTACCAGTTTTGCCAAAAGCCTGGTTTCCAACCCTTTACTCAGCCTTACATCTACCTAGCCATGTCAGTGCAAATGTGATGTTGCAACAAAGCAGAAAATTCTGGTATGCACCAGGATTCAGGCATTATGTGAATGAACGCCTAAGGGTATGTCACATTTGCCAGGCCAATAACCCTGGACAGACAGTAAAAGTCCCACAAAAACATTTACCAAGGGCTTATTATCCCTTTCAGAGACTTCAAATTGACTACATCCAGATGCCAAAGTCTGGTCCACATGAGTATGTACTTGTCTGTGTGGATCTCTTTTCTGGATGGCCGGAGGCATATCCGGTAAAGTCAGCCAATGCCAGAAATACAGCAGCTAAGATTGCTATGGAACTGGTTCCAAGATTTGGCCTACCAGAAGTCATTGAATCAGATCGAGGAACGCACTTTACTGGTCAAGTGTTCCAAAATGTGTGTCAAGCTTTGGGTATAGACTCAGCACTACACACCCCCTACAGGCCACAGGCCTCAGGAAAGGTGGAAAGGCTGAATGGTACCCTTAAGCTGAAAATACAAAAAACAATGCAAGAGACACATAAACCATGGCCACAGTGCTTACCAATTGCTTTGTATTCAGTAAGGACAGCCCCTCAGGGCAAGACTAAACTCTCTCCATACGAAATATTGTTTGGGCGGGCACCGCAGTTGGGGTGTTATCTACCACAGCAGTTGGAAATGAATTGCGATAACCTATCTGCATATGTTATCAGTTTGCAAAAGCAACTAAATAATAACCATTCTCGAGTTTTCTCTTCCCTTCCAGACCCTGAGGCTGATACTGGAAGCCATAAATTACAACCTGGTGATCTTGTCTATGTAAAGAAGCATACTCGAAAAAGTCTTGAGCCCAGATTTGATGGTCCATTCCAAGTGCTTCTGACAACGCCTACATCTGTCAAGTTGGAAGGAAAGGAGACATGGATCCATGCCAGCCATTGCAAACTTGCATCATGATTTTGATCCTAACTGGGTCAAGTGTATCCTTGTTAAAAAAATCTGAGTCTCGAGAAAACATGTTACTAACACATCACAAATTACTTAACATGGAACTAAATGTATCTGACTGTTGGATATGTACCCACTCCCCAGTAACCGCATCTTCTCTTGCTTATCTAGCTATTCCTGTCCCATTTGAAGAATTTCTTGATGTTGATTCCTGTTGGGACCAATTAGCTAATAATGATACACAGTACAGTAGTCAGTGGAATGTCAGTGTCACAATTCCAATAGTAGGGTGGATATCTTTTCCATGGTGGGCAGGGGAAGTGAGGTCTCCAACCAAAGGTTACCAATACCTAGCATTCAAAGGGGGTAGTTGGGTGAGGAGAAACTCTACTCAAATAATACACATGGGAGATGTGCCCTTAGAGAATGTAAAAATAATATTCAATAGGACAGATGCTAGTAAAGGGACATCAGATGTATGGAAACCATCCCTATTGGAGAGAAAGATCATAGATTCTAAATGGGAATGGTCACATTTATTCAAAGGTGGTAATGAGACAACCTGTCAGAATGAACAACATAACTTGTGGTGTAATGATTCATCGGCATACAGTCCAAACGATCCTACATGTGGAAACCCAGATGCTGGATATTGTAGCCCTTTGGGACAAGATCCTGAGTGGTGTGCAATAAAGAGTGTAAGCAAATTGATTGATCTTGCCCATCATCTAGTTTTACAGCATTCTCACCCATGGGACCTTCCAGGAGGAGTGTATTGGGTCTGTGGAAGGAACGCCTACAAATGGCTCCCTGTGGGGATAAATGGTACCTGTACAGTGGTAAGATTGACACCTGCTACCTTTATAGTACAGACTGACGACCTCCCAATAGGTAAAATCCCTAGACATTCACTGACAAAAAGGGCCAAGGACAATAAACCGCGACATAATGGAAGACCTCATCTAGTACAGATGTCAGTGGCCAACAAATTCTTTAGTACTTTATTTCTGTATCCTATGGTGATGCAAACTTGGGACAAATTAGTTGAAGCCACAGACTATTTAGATGATCAGATATTTGACATACTGGATATACTTAACACCTCAGTAGCAGTGCAGAGGCAACTTATGGTAGTTACTAACCAGCACACTGTGGTACTTGATTTTCTGACTGCTGCTCAAGGGGGGATGTGTCAGGTAGTTGGCCCTACATGTTGTCATTATGTAAATGATCAGGGAATAGTGCAAATCACAGCAGGACTGGATAAAATTGCACAACTAAGGAAAAAACATGATGAGATGATTCTGGCAGACCAGGATAAATGGTGGTCAGGGGCATTAGCTAGCTTAAATCCTGCAAATTGGTTCAATGGTATAGGAGGATGGTTCATGGGAATACTACAAACAGTTTTTCAGATCATGTTGTTTCTTTTATTGGTCTATTGTGTAATCAAAGGATTATGCTGTTGTTGTCAGCAAGTTACAAAGACTAAATCTTATACTCTATAAGTAATGATGTTTTGTTTCTTTTCCTTCTAGATTGGCGTTATGATGAGGAAATTTCTTGGAGGAGGATATGCCCATGTGGCTCTAGGTGATGGTGTTGGACCCAGAAGCATCCGCACCCTGACAACCCTCGCCGGTCAGAGAGTGTTTAGGGTACATATTGGGATTTAATCCTGTCCAGGACCCAGATTTCTTCATCATCGCCAAAAAGGGGGGAATGAGAGGAATGAGTTAATCCATCCAAAGTTTGAAGAAAAATAAACTCTTTTAATAGAAGAAAAATAAACTCTTTTCTGATGAACTTTCCTATTTTTGAACTGAATCCTGTTCAAGGCCATAAAGCTGGTCCACCACCTGTTTTTAGCAGATAATTAATGTTATTTTATTATTCACATTTTTGTAAGCAGATAACAAAATGTTCATGTATCAACATCCTTATGTAAACAATTTTTTAATATCAACATCCTTATGTAAACAATTTTTAATTGAACATTTAATCTTACTGTATGTCCATATCTGTCAAAACATATCTGTAGTTATCCGTTCTTTGAAGTTGATGACTTGCATAGTGTATGACTTTGCATTTTACATTCATATCCATTGGTTTTTTTCTGTATAAATAAAGGTGGGTTCTCAGAGATAGCAGAACACACCAGACTTGTTTGCAAGATACGTTGTCTGTGTCCTCATTCTAAGTGCATGGTGTGGGAGAGGGGATCCGGACCCATTCTCCAACTCAATTAGGAAACAGCCAACAACAGTAGGCCTTCTTTGAGAAGGCACCCTAACAACGGAATCCATTACTAAGTCAGGTCTTAGTGTTAGCCGGGTAACACTAACCCCCCCATTATTACCCCAGTACCCAATGACACCAGGGGTACTGGGAAGAGCTGGGTGCCAGTGGTCCCAGAGCGTCAAAATTGGCGCTTCTGGACTGGGCGGCAGCAGCCTGGTATTATTATGCTGGAAAGGGCTAAAATTAATGTCCCTTCCCACCCTGGCACTACTAAGCTGCTGTTGTTTGGTTTTTTACCCGGTTGGTTATGAAAATAGGGGAAACCCTACGCGTTTTTTTTAAAATAAATAATAAAAAAAATCATAGGGTCCCCCCTATTTCCATAACCAGCTGGGTTAAAAATCTGCAGATGATCTTTCCGGCCGCAGTGTTCTGATGCAGGCGAATCAGCGCGCGCCTGCATCAGAACTCCTTACAGCACACAATGAAGCAAGCGGCCGGAGCCGCTCGCTTCATTGTGTGAACTGACAGAGCTTTCTGCGGCCGCAGAAAACGGACATGTCAGTTGTTTGCGCCGCCATAGGGGATCCCGGCCGGGGCGTATACGACGTGTATACGCTCCGGCCGGGATCCTAT
This sequence comes from Dendropsophus ebraccatus, assembly GCF_027789765.1. Taxonomy (NCBI): domain Eukaryota; kingdom Metazoa; phylum Chordata; class Amphibia; order Anura; family Hylidae; genus Dendropsophus; species Dendropsophus ebraccatus. Next base: position 27,170,225 of record NC_091466.1, read on the forward strand.
AGCAGAATAGGCAGCGTTCCTAGGCGTACAAAGTGCATACAAATACCGTACCGTACAAATACCGTTCCCTGTGATAGTGGAGTAATACTGCTTCCCTGCTTTCCCAGGGAGCGTAAACGGGAGCGTAAACTTTATTAAAATAGCTTAACAATTGTTTAGCTGCTTTAGTAAAGTTGATTTAGATTTGAATATTTGATCACATATTCAATCAAACTCGAATCTTTCGAACAGTGCAGTATTCGATTGAATATTGTTCGTTCATCTCTAATGTAAAGCGTTAACAGCCGAAAATTACAGTTATCATCTCGTGCACGCTGCAGAGATGGGTCCGATGCCCATAGAGAATTAATGGATCCATTCAGACGGGGATATCTCCGTCCCGGGACCGGCTCCAGGACTTGGAGAGAAAGGGTAAATATAAGGGTCTCTAGCGGGGGGTCGGGCGGCCTTCACCCCGGCACGGGAGGTGACAGGTCTCCTTTAAGGGGCTGCCATTCCGTGCCTCTCCTCCTCAGGTGCTGGGAAAACCTGGATCCAGTCCTGGGAAAAGTTAAATGAAAGCGGGCTGATAATCAGATATCAAAGATAATGAAGCGCTTCACTTCTTTATAACTGTCAATTTTCTCATCGCTACTGCTAAGGACTCGCCTCTGTTAAAGAGTTAAATGGGTCTTGTTTCCACTGTGTAACATTGTAAACATAAAAAGTTTGTTTATTTTATAAGGTTTACCAACTCTTTAAAGCATACCAAGTTCTGCATGACTTGTAATGTAGTACTGCATTTACTAGCGTCTACTATAGAATAGATCCATATTCCCTGGGGATAGCTTCAAGGACTACGATGCACAAAGCAGATAGTTGTGCAGAAGTGTGCCAGTAGGAATCCAGTGTAAGGGTAGGTTCACGCGTACCGGATCCGCAGCGGATTTCACGCTGCGAGTTTGCAGCGAAATCCGCTGCGGATCCCGTAGTGTGAAGCTGAATGGGTCCCATACACGCAGCGGATCTGCTGCCTGTATGGGACCCAGCCGTTTCACCCCCTTGCCGCCGCCCGTCCGCCAGGGCCGGCCTTTAGGTTACAAACACACTTGGCGGGTCTGCAGCGAGTCTCCATGCTGCGTTTTTGCAGCGAGACTCGCTGCAGATCCCGGCCCTATACTTTTAATGGCAGACAAACACGCAGCAGGGATGTACATCCCTGCTGCGAGTTTGTCTGCAGCCCACCCCATTAACCCCCCGGCCGCCGGAGCTGATACTTCACCTGATCCCAGCTCCGGCGGTTCCCGATGTCTTCAGCAAGCCGGAGCGGGGACCAGGTGAAGTATATGCTCCAGCCAGCCGCCCGCAGCCCCGGCCGCCCGATCGCCCCCCCGCAGCACCGATCGCACGCCCCCCCCAATCGCCCCCCCCGCAGCCCCGGCCGCCCGATCGCCCCCCCAGCAGCACCGATCGCACGCCCCCCCCCA